>NC_142617.1:20573030-20876060 GCF_059453375.1 Lepisosteus platostomus
TTTAAATCCATTTTTTAAAAGTTCTTAAAGATACATGTACTTTTGTAGTATAACATACAGTACTTTACAAATACTGTATGCATTCCTCCTTATTCTCCAAATTAACTTTTGTAAAACATCTTTATCCAGGAGGAGTAAGAGACAGATAGGGACGTGTGGTTCACAATGTGTACTCCTAGGCCATTACACTCTCCATGCTGGAAGCTGACAGCATCAAGAGCAGACCTAAGGCATTGCATGGAGAAGTATCAGCACTGGGGAAGACCAAATATTTTCTTGTTACATCCCAGTCATGCCTTGCAGTTACAGACAGAAGCACCAGTAGTTTAATGATAGAGCTTTACTAGTTAGTTCCCTCTAAATCCATTCTTTAAAAATTCTTAAAGATACATGTGCTTTTGTAGTATAACTTTACAAATATGTATTCCTCCTTATTCTCCAAATTTACTTATGTAACACTTGTCTTTAACCAGGAGGAGTAAGAGACAGACAGGGATGAGTGGTTCACAATATATGGTCCTAGGCCATCACACTCTCATTGCTGGAAACTGAAAGCATCAAGAGCAGATCTAAGATCATCAAGAGCAGATTTGAGGACTATCAGCACTGGAGAATGCCAACTATTTTCTTGTATTATTCCAGTCGTGCCTTGCAGTTCCAGACAGAAGCCCCAGCAGTTCAATGATACAGCCAAGATGCTAAACCTCCATCTCTGGGCAATTTTGTATAACCTGCACTACGTGCACAGAGCTTTACTAGTTAGTGAGACATAAAGAACAAAACCAACAAACTCCTATTGTATCCAGAGTTGAAATCACAGTATTCACCATGAGAAAATCAGGAAACAAAAAAAAAATCATTTTACTTGTAAGTAGGATTTTGTAATTCTGAAATCTCATTTGTTAAAGATTTTTTTTATATGTCAAGATGTCTGAATATTCCCATTCAGGGAAATGCAGTGTATTGAGCCATACAGTATATGCAAGAAAAATAATGTGAAGATTGAAAAATCACTTTTCCTAAATTTAATTTCTGTCCTAAACACACCATCTTTGAAGAAAAAGGAAAATAATCATCCTAATAAATTTCCTTTTCAAACATTATCTTTTTGGTTAAGCTCATCTCTAATACATAACACCCATATTGTAGTTGCATCAACGCAGCAGACCACATACAGTATTATTTTAAAATTTGATAGAGCCTCTTGACTCAGGTGTCTTTTTACTGTTTATTTTCCCAAAAGGTGCTCCTGACCAAGATGTTGACCGACTAAGGGAAGTACAGGACATGCAAATAAAATGTCAATATCATTTTCCATTTTCACCAATATATAAATAAAAAAATACACAGTTCAATGTGTTCAGGTGCCAACTCACACCAGGGCCAGTTTTCCCAGAATCCAATTGTCTTTGGACTGTGGGAGGAAACTGGGGCACTAGGAGGAAACCCACACGAACATAAGGATAACATATAAACTCCATGCAGATAGGACCCTGGGCCTTGAATTTAAGGACTCTAGTACTGTAAGGGAGCAATACTAACCACTGCTATTGTGCCATTGCTTGCTTAGATTCATTAGCTATTCAACCCAAACCACCAATATGGACCAAAGATACTCTGGTTTGTAACATTTCTTACTGTCTTATGTACAGAACAATATAATAATTAATTAAAAAGAGAGACAGTGAATTGCAAGCAGATGGGAGTACCATTAGGAAACTGAGACAACAATATACTAACTACCAAATGGGCCAGATTACCTGAATGGCTTCTTATTTCTAAATGTTTGAAACTTTGTTTCTAATCTTAGAAACAAGACCATAGGTTCTTATGTTCTCTAGAATCATCTTACATTATGAGTAATTTATAGCTGCATGTACACAAGTCTGATTGGCTTTTCAGTGTCATTTGGATACAATTCTTGTGATTAATTTATCAAAAGTAATTTTTAAAAGTTTGTCTGTGTATTAATACCTTCACTGATAATGAGTTTATGGTTGCATCAAGATAATCACCCTAACAAGATTACCATATACAGTATAAAACAAAACATTTTTGAAAAATTGTCCAAGGAATAAGAAGGGTATAGGAGGACTTGATCTGTTTTTTTAAAAGCATAATTCTAACATTGGCTGTGCTTTGTGTATGTTTCAGAAAGTGTCTTAGTGTCTTACAGTATAGGGATTTTAAAAGCATAGCAGAAAATATATTTCTGTCACTGTTATGTTCTTTTAAAAGGCCTTACATAAGATATATCTAATTTCAAAACTTAATTGCGACTTTTTGTATCCCTACAATAGCTTAATGAGGAATATGATACTTTTGACAGTAGTTTACAGGAGCATAACATAGGTTGGTACACTTTATTATTACGGTATTCAAATGTTCAAATTCTAGAAAAATACTGTAGCATCCCTCATCCTCTCCCACTCCCTCTTCATCTCTTTCTTAGTCTCAATATCAATCTCATTTTCTATTTCCTTTTCTCTGCAATGCTGATTTATCTCACAGAACTGAACCCTACCTTTTTTAAATTCTGTTCTTACAATATTACTTAATGGTCCTCAATTTCTCTCACCTTTGCAGGGGACTTTCATTTGGTCAATAATGAACACACTTATAGGTCCAATAATAGTCCAGTAATAGTACAGGCTTCTTTCCAAAGTCTTCTGACAATTAATACATCCTGTATATACTGTACTGTATTACCTCACCTAGAGAGAGCAAGCCACTCTTTTCCAGGACAGAACCATGGCCTCAGAGTTGGAGGTACTGACCCTCATAAGGGAAAAAGGATTAGAGGTCTATAAGAATAAAAGCCTTTTATTTAAAAAGAACATAGCTAACACTTTGAACTTCTTCCTACATGTGGGCTATAACACAAAGTAAGGGTTGTATTGTAATATCACAATTCTTTATGTAGAAAATTGCCTCTCTTTTTCCTAAGTAACTGATTGTATTATTAAGGTAGTCAGACACTGTACAAAAAAATTCAGAAAAATTGAAAATGAACAGAAAATTATTTTGAGAGATCATATTTAATCTCATTCAGTGTCTGATTACAAAGCTTCCCTCTTAATTTCATTGTGTGTACATTCTGTACAATGAAGTTACATATAGTCCACGCAAATATCTTTCAATTAAATATTTGCCCAAGACAAACTGTGAATACATACAGTACATATACAAAAAAGTTTTACTTTCCAGTAACCAACACTGCAAGAAAAATAATTTCAAGCATTTAAACCTATTTCACACCCCATGCCAAACACAAGTAACACAAGTTTATTATGATAAAACTAAGCCATTTAAAAGTTAGTGAAAAGATCAAAGATCACAGCCCTGTCTTCCAGCAGCTGGATGTCTTTCCATTCTTGCCTTTCTGTTATCAAAAACATAATTTGTAACTACCTGCAGCCTACACATTATGGCAGAATCACAAGGACATGTTGTTAGAAAAAGAAGCGTTTTAAACATAAACAACTTTTTACACTTGCAAGGTCATCAGTACTCTGAGTAACCAATGGGTTACACAGAAAGTACAGGAACATGGTTATAATTGCAATTCTTTTGAGATTATCGTGGTGTTATATAAAAGATATTTAAAAAACAATCCTTTAAAACAAAACATCAGGAGCTCACCCAGGTGGAAAATGAGCCACCTAGGTACAGTATCTGTAGCCACATGGTACCAGGCACAGACTGGTGTAACAGAAAATGTATAGGTTTTCTACAGGGTGCACTGAGTCGGGGAACAGTTTTGTTTATTTTATCTGACATACTTCTATTTTTTAATCTGAAAGTCTTACTTTTTTATGATTACAGTAACTGAAGCTATAGCGGTAATACTTTATCAGTATAGTTCATAGCTTCTGAAACCTTATCTGTTTCAGTGTTAAGTGCAGTGTCACATCCAATAACGACTAGTCATGCACAAAGACTGTAGCATGAGGTGAGAATGTAGAATGTGCACACTGTCATTTGACATGCATTGCCCAGACATCAGACACACACTTTGTTTGACATGCTGCAAACTTCACAGTGACATACAGGAGACACATCAGCAACTGGAAGAGCTGATCTCCCTGTTGCCAGGGCAAGTTCACAGTAGGTGGTGCTCATGGAATGCCAAGTGAAACCAGGCTTTCTAAAACCCACAGAAGTCACCACTTGTGGAATAATGGCCTTCATGTCCCTCACTTTTCATACTCATTATGCTCTGCCCATCAGTACTATTGGTTAAAGAACAGACCTTTGGATTTAATTTGCTTGGTTTCTGGTATTCCATTGTTGCAATAGTCTCATGCTGCCATTTCTTGAAGAATCACAGAATTTAAGAAACGTACAAAAAAGAGTACAGTAGGACATTTGGCCTATCTAGCTTGTGAGGGTACTAGTAGCTAAGTAAATCTCATACAGCCAGTTCTTTGAAGGAAGCCAGAGTACCAGGTTAAAAAATATGTCAGGTTATCTTGCACGTGTTAAAAGTAAAAAAATGCCTCCTGTTCTCAGTTCCCCTCATGTGTCCTGTGTTCTGCTTCAAGCTTCACTAATGTCTTTAAAGAGGTTGACTGGATTAACTTCCTTAAGGCCTTTGAAGATTTTGAATACTTGTAATAAATTCTCTGGTAGTTGTTTTTATTCAGGACTAAAAAGGTTCACAATATAATACAATTGCAATGAAAATAATTTCAAAAATTTAAACTTATTTCACACCCCATGTCAAACAGGTGTAATTTAAATGTTACTACACAAGTTTATTATGCTAAAACTAAACCATTTAAAAGTTGGTGAAAATTAGAACGACAGTACTAAAGAGTACACAGTAGTATAGAATACAGATACAATACAGTAGTATTGAAGTTTTGACAGTTGTTTATTGAATGAACAGCTCTTTCACTGCTTTATTAACTGGGAATATCAGAGAACTGGCCTGTTGTGTTTGCAGAGTTTTCAGGATCAAACTGGAGGCAGATGGGTGAGAGTAACCCTTCTACAGGAGACCTGAATCAAAGTCCACACACAGTTTCTGCTCGTGTGTCCTACTCCATGTTTCACTGATGTTTTTAAAGAGGTTGTCTGGGTTGACTTCCTTAGGCCTTTGAAGATTTTGAATACTTGTAACAAGTCCTCTTGTAGTTGTCTTTATCCAAGACTAAAAAGGTTAGTTTTTAACGTGTCAAAATAGGAGATTCCGTTGAGCTCCTGAATGTATGTGATCACTCTTTACTGGATTGATTCTATCATAACAACATCTTTTTTGAAACATGATGATCTCACTAGAGGTCTGTAAAATTTTAGCATATCATCCCTATGATGTAGTGACATGGCTCAGTGAGAAAGCCACCATCTTGCCTTAAAACTTGGGCCTTATAATGTGGCTTGAACCAAAGATGGTCACCTGTTAATTGGGAAAAGTTGCAGAATAAGTGAGACAGCTATCTGAATGAATCTTTGGCAATAAGAGAGAGTGAGATTCCCTATGAAGGACAGAACCTGGCAGTATAGGCTTTGTGTGGAATTGCTTCCAGTTTTGAACTATAGAAAGTGAAAGATCCAGGGAAAGTTCTTAGTAGTAACGGATTGGACGGGCTTATTAGACTGTGGGACTCAGAAAGGTAGGTAAGCGTCCTGGGCTGTAATAATGGACATCACAGGTTCTGGGCAGACATGCATGGTGGATTGTTTGCCAGGCCCAATAGCATGAAAAGCACTGCCAATGAACAGGGTTAGCTGGCTGGGTTATACCAGGGGAAAGCAAGTCAGTGTGTATTTTGCAGTGTTGAACATTGTCAGGAATATTAAACACACAGTTCCAACAAAGCTATCAGTAGCTTGCAGGTCCTGTCTTTGCGCAATGTAACAGGTTGTTCATACACTCAAATGATCGTTGCTATCTCATAATTATGAGACAATCTGCTATCTCGTAATTATGTGATAATTTGCTCTCGCAAATATTTACATTTTTTTCTCTTAAGTGTAACAGATCTTGTAGTAAATATTGCTCCACCTGACAAACAGGAAATCATTACATCAATAAAATCTTTAAAGAATGGAAAAGCCCCAGGACAAGACAATCTAAATGCAGAACTGTTCAAAGCAAACTCAGAGCCTGCAGCCAAGATCCTGTAGCCATTATTTACAGCACTTTGGGAAGGAAAGAAGGTTCCAGATGACTGGACCAAACACATAATTGTGAAGATACCCAAGAAAGGAGCACTCAACAACTGTAACAACTGGTGGAGAATCACTCTCTTGTCCGTTCCAAGCAAGATTATAGCCAAGATCATCATTCAACGGATTTCTGATACAGTTGATAAGCACGATCGTAAGCCCCTCCTCTTAAGGATGCTCTGGCTCTTTCATGTTTGTCTTGATTTTTTGCACCTGCCTCCTGTTCCAGCCCATCCCTACAAATAGCGGCTTGACAGCATAGGCTTCACAACGGCGTCCTGACCATCTGGGTCCAGGGCTTGGAGTGCCTGTCCCCATTACCCCCTTTTTATTCCCCCGACCCTTCGCCAGATACCACTCCGGCTTTTAACTTCTGTTATGCCTCTGTCCTGGATGGATTACCTGGCTATGGACTCTTGCCTACTCTGGATTACCCTGCGAACTCCCTTTGGACTTGTTTGCCTTGGACCATGCACCTCCCCGAGTACCAGCACACCGTTGACATGTCCCCCTGTTCTTCTTCCAGCCCCGATCCTAGTCTTCTTTCCCAGTGTTTGTTCCACTCCCCTCTGGATTCTGCCATCTGCATAAGGCCCTGAAAAACATTTCATGACAATAAAGAAAGAACAGGCTAGATTCCGTAAGGGAAAGCAGTATATTGACCAGATATTTGTACTATGCAACATTATTGAGCAGTGTACAGAGTGACAAAAGTGAGTGTAAATACATTTTGTTGATTTTCAGAAAGCATTTGATAGCATCCACAGTGACAGGGACAGCCATGGCACATTTTAAGAGCATATGGAATACCACAAGAGATCACTCTACTCATTAAGAGCTTCTATACTAACTTTACCTTTAGTGTAGGAAACAGCAATCTCTGTTTCGAAGTGAAGACTGCTGTGAGACAAGGATGTTTAATGTCTGTGTTGCTTTTTAACTTGGTCATTGATTGGGTGATGCATCGCACAACCGAAGACGAGCCAAGAGGCATCAGGTGGACACTCTTCTCCACGTTTGAGGACCTTGACTTTGCTGACGATCTTGCCTTACTCTCACACACCCATCAACACATGCAAGAGAAGACTAATCCCTGAATATTTTTGCATAGCAAGTAGGACTGAAAATAAGTCAGACCAAAACTGAGGTCATGATCCTCAACATCACCAATTCACTACCAACTAAAGTAAATGGGGAAGATCTTCTCATGGCTGAAAGATTCACCTATCTAGGCAAAGTGATCAAGCAAGATGGAGGAGTAAGTATTGACATCTAGAAAAGACTAAACAAAGCTGGAAATGTCTTGAGGATGCTTAACAACGTTTGGAAGTCATCCCAATATAGTACTTACACCAAGTTGAAGCTATACCAGAGCTTTGTCTTGTCAACTCTTCTGTATGGCTCAGAATGCTGGGGGATGATGAAGGGAGATCTGAACAAGCTATCAACATTTCATACCAAAAGCTTGCAGAGAATCCTATGCATCTTCTGTCCAAGGACTTCTTCAAACAAAGAATTCCTAGCCCAATGCCATCAAGAGAGTATTTCCACCATCATAATGAGAAGATGCTGGCTGAATCAGCCATATCATGAAAAGTGAGAACTCCATCACTAAGACTGCCCTGCACTGGACTCCTGGAGATAAATGCAATGGCTGAGAACTGTGGAAGAAGAACTGAAGGCCCTGAGCCATAGCTGGGATACCATAGAAAAATTGGCTAAAGACAGACAGAAGTGGAGGATCTTTGCTGCTGCTCTACATGCCACCAGGCATACTGGGCAATAATAAAACAATAATCTTACCTTTAGAACTCTTAAGTTTCAGCATTCAGATTGTTAATGCAAAATCAAGTTTACAAGAATGTGAATGTATCATTTTGTAGATTCATAAAATGGGACACCATAAGAAGGATCAAATAATTTTGCAAGGGACTGTAAATATTACATTATCAAAACACTAATAATAATAATAATAATAATAATAATAATAATAATAATAATAATAATAATTGAGAACAAATATTGACCAAGATGTTTATGTGATGGCAAAAAATCACTCTACAAAAACTAAAACCCGTGCCACAGTAAAAAAAAAAGGCAAGAGATATGTCTTTTAGTTTTGACATTTATTTATGGCATTTTTCAAGGCAAATCAAAACAATTCTAATCTTATCTTCCTTTCGAAGTTGGAATGTATTGTAACTCTCCCCTTCATTGGATGTATGAAATGTGCTCTATGCCATTACTGTGGTATTTGTAATGCTTTAGCAGATAAGCTTTTATTTAAACAGCAGGTGATTTAGCAAACTGGGCTGGTAATACCACACACCTGGGGTCTGCATGAGAGCCCAAGAGCTGCTGAGTGAACAAGCAGGCAGACATGTAGGCAGAGACAAGAGAGTTGAGATACAGAACAACTGACTGTTGTACACAAACAAGTCAATGAAAGAGAAGTTGTTGCTCCCTGTTATCTTCTTAAATTCCTAGAATGATTTGGCCAAACTACCCATCCATCTATTTTCTAACTGCTTCTTGCAATTCAAGGATGTGAGGGAGCTGGAGCCTATCAACGAAACCAACTGGCACAAAGCAGGGTACACCCCGGATAGGGCAGCAGACCATTGCAGGGTAGAGATACAGACAAACACAGACAAGTGCACACTCACACCGACAGCCAATTGTCCCAGAATGTTTTACCACTATGTTTTTGGACTGTGGGGGAAACCAGAGCATTTGGTGAACACAGGGATGACAAACATACTCATTCTGTATTGAGAGCTCTGCCTCCATGCCAGTAACACCCAGTGTGATACAACACATGTACAGTGAGGTTGATGGTACTGAAATCTAAATTATACAAAAGGCAAAGAAAAATCTAAGGGCCATAGCTGGATAATTATAGAACATGGTCATCTTGAGGTTACAGTACCAAGTTTCCAAATCTAGATAATGTCCTCTGTGTCAATAGGGTATTTGAAAGGGCTGTAATAAAGAAAGCTTTTTTACCGCAACCAACAAATGTAAGTGCTCCAGGTTTCCAAAGCAGCAAATTTAGCTGTAGTGGCCAGCAAGATATTAAACACTATCTTCTCCAACTTCTCTTTTTATGTTTTGAATGAATGTGAGCATTAACACACCAAAGATCACCAAAATTAGGACAGCTTCCTCTGTTTTAATGGTCATATCGGCTAACCTGCTGAATCAATCTGGAGGAGTTGGGTTCCAGAGAAGCAGAGCTGCTCTTCTGAAAACCCCTGTCTTTCTCAGCCTTGCCCAGCAGGCCATTGTGATCCACTGCTGACACTGGATTGTGTCTCTAAGTGTCTCTACACAGGCTATACACCAGGGCACTGTCAGTGGATGTGTCTGGAAAGAAGTCCTGTCCCTGTCCTGGAAAGAAGGTGCCCTCAACAGGCTGAGGGGCACTCGGATCAGGAAGGGAGGCTGCCTTGGACGCCTGCGCCATCTCTTTTGCCTTGGTCTCGTATTCCGACACTCTCCGCTGCACGATGCCAGGCATCACCTGAAGGTAGGCTCCCATGAGGCGGTGATTGGACCGAATCAGCTTGCCAGCACAACTGTTCAGACAGCGCTCCTGGGAAAGTTCAGACAATCAGATTCTGGCACCAATCACCTGGCCTGCTCTCACAACCACTTTTCTAATATTTGCATTGTCTGAATCTCCACTTGAATTTCAATAATTTCAGCAAATGTTTCACAAGTTTAAAACATATTTGTTGACATCTGAAATCTCTCAAGTAAAATATGCTTGCATTTATCCTTGTATTAGAAAATGCTGATAGGCTGGGTCATAGCACAGGATCTCTGAGTAAACAGTGTGTACTCTTTCTCACGCCCTCACAACTTCAAAAGTAAAAAAAGACAAGTGCAATTAAAAAAAAAAGCTATTCAATGGGTACTACCAGATCACGATAAATTAAAATGAAACCGCACTTTTTCCATCAGACAACACCCATCACATTTACAAAACATAATGGAAAATTAATTTGAAAACTGTGGGCCCTTTAATAATGTGAAGGCAATATTTACTATTATCAATACTTAGATTTAGCTTGCAAATGTGATTTTGGGAGATTACATTCTGTTCATTAAATTTAATTCACACAATTCACACAGTTCCAGAGAATGTTTGAAAAAAATGTACAGGTGTAGGTGTATCTGATAGCAGACCCATCTGGAACTACACAGATGTGCTAACATTTAAAGAGCAAGCATGGACATTTTCAGGAAATGAATAAAAAGTATAATTTACTATTTTGTTTATAAATTCAATATATACTGTAAAAAGGATTGTCTGCTGCTCAACCTTACCTACCCCAGCCCAGACAACACCCAGTTAAACACAGTTTTTATGGCTTTAAAAAAAAAATGGCGTTACTCTGTCTTCTTCATCCTAGCGTTAATCCCGCTTGTCGGCACACCCATCTCCATTTGGTGGTTTGAACCAAATCTTTGAGCTTACGTTACCATTAAATGAGACTGAGAATACTCCAACCGGTGTGTCGCTCCACCTGCCATCGGAGTGGGGGAGGAGAACAAAGTAGCAAATTCATAGAGGGGGATTATTTGGAGGCATGGGAAATTTGGGCAGGATGCCGGGGTTACACCCCTACTCTTTTCATGAAGAACGCTGGGATTTTTAATGACCACAGAGAGTCAGGACCTTGGTTTTACATCTCATCAAAAGACAACACTTGTTTACAGTATAGTGTCCCTGTTACTATACTAAGGTATTAAGACCCAAATGGACTGCAGGGTGAGTGCCCCCTGCTGGCCTCACTAACACCTCTTCCAGCAGCAACCTTACTTTTTCCCAGGAGGTCTCTTATCCAGGTACTGGCCAGGCTCACACCTGCTTAGCTTCAGTGGGTTGCCAGTTGTAAGTTGCGGGGTGGCATGGCTGCTGGCTCAGTATTACTCTGTCTGATTTGTGAAATTAATTAATAGCAACTGGGACACACCAGGGGCATTTTTATTTTTAAATACCTGTAAACTATAAAAATAATACATTGTGTGTCCCTGCCAGAAGTGTAAGTGTGAATTGTCTGCAGATTAGCTCATATACAGTACAGTACAGTACATCACAGATGTAAGCCTCAGTCCTCACTAGGTGGAGCCAAACCTCAGTATTCGCTGGTAGACTAGAAGGGAGTTTATCTATTTTTACCTCCTGCCCAGTAATGGAGTGTTGTTTCTCACAGAGGGGATTTTTAGTTTTTGTATAGTGCTGTTTCACATGACCCTTCAATATTTTCTGTAAACAGATAAAGATTAGTCTCTACCCGAATTGTGCATTCCCATTTGCATGGAGCAAAAGAAGGTACTTCGTCACTAAGATTTCACCACAATTTACATTCTGTTACATCTCATGCAGGTATCTATCTTTACCTATCTCATGCAGGTAAAAAGGCTCTCGTACAAAATCAAGCTTTCACCGCATTTCATATTATGCAGCATTTCTGAGTTCATGTGATACATGGAGGCGTCCTCGTATCTCTATAAGACATGTCTCTATGAAATGTGTTCCATGTTGCAAATATTTCTGCACTGACTGCCTCCTGTGTCAGTACTGCAGCAGACTATATTGGGCACAAGTTTCTTCCTTGCCAGGCTTATGAATGTCACCAGGAAACAAGCCGATGTTGTGTCCTTTCAGAGTCTCCTGACCGTTGTGTGTCCAGTATCTCTGATTGTTAAACCTCTGGGTTTCAGGCCTCTGAGCGCAGCAGCAGCAGAAGAGCCTCTGCTCATGCTTGCTTGGTCATCAGAAGGGCCAGTCAAGGTGAAGAAACTTTCCTGTTTCTCTTTGAAGAAGATTCAATATGTTGCGCAGTTGTTCTTGCTAAAAATACATTTCAGGATCTACCAGTAAATATGGCTGTAACCTTTAACAATACAAAAAAGGAACCAAAACCAGAAAGGAAAGGAAAGATCTATTGGTCTCAGCATTGATGTACAACTGTCAATCTACTGTCAATCACAGTCATTCTGTTCAGAAAATTCTTCTTCAAGTAAATTATTCTCACCCACAATTGAAGAAACTGCTGTGTAGCATTTTGTCCAAATATTAATTATGCTTCATTTAAATGTATTTAAAACAAAAACAATATAATATTTGCAGTTAGAATTGCATTGGTTTATTGGTTTAGTTTTTAAAGATAGAAAACTGTGATTTGTAAATTCTTTGAGAGGTTCTTTCTATGTTTTGTATTTTGTGCCTTTTATAGGTTAATACTTTTTTATGAAACAGTTCGTCTTCAAATTAATGTTAATAATAATGAAAGTTAATGAAATACTGTCTTTTTCTTAGAAAAGAGAAATTCAGAGAAATCTGACCTCGCACAATACATCTCATTCTCTTTCTTTAATGCATCTTCACTTCACTTGGTCCAGCCCATGTCATTCTAAGCTGCAGCCAGTCTTTTGTCTGACCATCAGCTCTTGTCTGAGAGCCTGGAGGAGCCCTGTAGTTTTTGTTTGTTGTTGAGCAGAATTAACAGGTTGCCAAAAGAAAAAGACTCCCTTTTTTCTCTTATTTTCAGGAATTTCTCTATTTGGTTACTACATATCTGAGGCTCCCTGTTTCAAAGCAGCAGAAAGCTTCGCTTCGCGCTGTGCATCAGTTTCAGCAGCCTCAAATCTGCCCTTCAAATCTGTCTGGTTCCATTCCCAAGAGGCTCACCATTCGGTTTCTCCCATACACAAGGCTCCCCGTTTCCGTCCAGTGGACTGTTTTCGGTCAGTTTCAGCAGTTTCAGCAGTTTCGGTTTCAAGACTGTGCATCGCATTGTGAAGCAGCCTCAGCTCTCAGAGTCGTCCAGTGCATTAGCTTCAGCTCCAAGCCTGTTCTCTGTAACGCCTGGCACACCAGCCGCAGGTCCTACCCTGCTCTTCGCGCCACCTGACGCAGCAGTCTCAGAATCTAGCTTGCACTCCAGTCCACATTTTTCTTTCACTGGTCACTGCATCGAGCCTTGGGTTTGCCAACCTACAATCCTGGCACTCCTGAGGGCTGCCCTTTTAAGCCTGTGTGGATCCCTTTTCAGGGTTTCACTATTCAGTTTCTTTCCATATCTGAGACACCCTTTTTCCAACCGACAGCCCTAGTTTAGCAGCCTCTTTTTGCCAGGGATGCAGTTAGTCCGGGTTCTCCCTGGATAGTCATTCCTCCCCATGGGTCCTACTGATAGCCCTGGGCTGATCAAGCCCTGCCGGCCAGTAATCAATTATTTCATTATCACCCTTCACTTTTCACTTTTTTCGGTCTCTTGGCTCTTGATTTCAGCTGTGGAACCTTCTTTGGTTGTGTTCACACACCCTACATATTATTGCTAATACATGCTGTATGTAACTACACATTAGTATTGGAGTCATTTTGAATCATCCTAGCTTGTACCTCTGGTTAAAACTATACGAAAAGCTGAATATTCATATGGCTGACACTGTTGAACCACCTGCTTAGCATCCCACAGAATATCTTGAGAATATTTTATTTATTTATAGTTTATTGAACTCTCAAGGGTGACATACAAGTAACACAACCTTGATGGAGAGAACTTGTGGATCATGGTACTACGACATCCTGATAAGAGTAGCCAAGAGCGTGTTTTCAGGGAACATTACGGAAATGTACTACCCCTGCAGATTCAAGAAGGGGACACCAAGTTTAACATCCCCGTGTCCAGGGGTTGCTATGGAGAACTTTCTTATTTGGGTTTAATTTACTTAAGTTTTATCTTTCAGTTTTACTTGTATTGTGGAATGTCCATTGTGTGCACATTGTGAATAAAAGAAGAAAATTAATCTCACTGCTGTTTCCATCTGGTTCATTTGGGCTGTCCTGACAATGTGCCTTGAAAATTAATTCTGGTGTGTAAAATACTGTGGCAAGTCACACAAGTAGTTGGATGGCCTCTGTGTGCAATAGTATTGGTTCACATTAGTCAATGGACAATCAGGACATGTTCAGGAAGACAAAGGCTGGAATTTGTTCTGTGGACAAATTGAAATCAGGAATAAGAGAGGAAATAAAGAACTTATAAAACTGATAGGTTTCAGACCCTGGTCCTGGAAGTTGGAAGTTACAGTCAGCAGCCAAAAAAAAAAAAACGTGGTAAATAATATTTACCAAGGCTCCAACTACATTAAAAGAAAGGGTAGGTGCACCACAAGCATTAAGTAAGCAAATAAAAATAGACATTAAGCTGCATCACTATTTATGTGTACCAGTTTAGGAATGAAAGCCTTTACAAAAGTAGAAGATGGAAATGAAACAAGAGAACGCTCAACACATCACTAAGCTAGAGACCAGAAAAGCCTCCAGACTATCATATTTATTCTGGTATTATTATTCATCAGAAGACAAAGAATGAATATTGATAAAAGGCCGACTTTTCTAGATAAAACGTGTATATTTACATCTATAATAACTTTTAATTATGCATGTTATAAATTTCTGACTTTCGTGAAATAATACAATGCGTGTCCTCTGTTGTATAATTTTACTCTGGTTGTTTCACGCTTCGATAACTGGTACATAGCTTACTACCTACAATGGAGTGTTCATAACCGTGTAAGAGGAGTATATTAAAACACCCCAGTGCTGTAACGATGTTTAGTAAACACTTCTATCGTAATGTGGTGTTTTAAAACGAAGTATAAAAGCAAACCCTGACTTTGGGAAAGATGCTTTAAAAATCGAGCTGTTTCGGACACGGTATAGAAAAAATAGCAATTCCTGTAAATTAGTATGGTAGGAGATTTTATATGCTGTTATTACTAAGCAGTATAGCCCCGATTTATTTTTCTGTCGTAAAACGAGGTTTATTTTGCTTATAAAACAAAAAGTGGAAAAAATAGTGGCGTACTGTACATTTCGGAGGAACTACGACATGCTCTAAATCACATTGCGTTTCGTCTTTCGAAAACTCGCTAATACATTCAGCAACAAATCATTGCTGCTATTGGTGAGTTAATTAATTAATAATAATAATAATAATAATAATAATAATAATAATAATAATAATAATAATATATCAGGTGCGTTGCGAAATGGCATAATCCCTGTGACGTAACAATTAGATGCCTAGAAACGCGATGTTGATGATTAGTTTTTACAGAGTTTAGCGTGATAGTCATAGCGGAGAAATCACTGATTTCTACTGAGAAAAAATTAAAGTCTTTTTTAATCTTTCATTTGAAAGGAAGAATCAGACATTCTTAGTGGACGAGGTACGGGAATGGCCTGATCTTACTAGAATGTTTTTGTTGGCAGGATGGAAGGAGCCATTTTAGCGACACCATTTCCGACCGAGAAGGAAAGGGTTAAGAGCTCTTAAGGTGTATTCCTGGGGGGGTGGTTCACTAGCACAGTTTAGCAGCGCACAGAGCAGGTCTCAACAGAAAACAATTGTTGTTTATAGTTGGGCTTTTTATTGAGGATATGTTCTTAATGAGTTTAATAATGTTAATTATGTGATATGGAAGAGTTGGATTATAGACATTTTTTGTGGTATCCATAGAATCTGTGTTTCTGGCTTTTCAAAAATATATTATATTTACTGTATAAACGCTGAGTAACAACCAAAGTCTAGCTTACTTTCTACTGTTCTTACTACCTGTGACAGAAACAAGATGAGCATGAGTCACTGTGAGTGTCAGAAGAGACAAAGCAATTGGGTCTCCTGTCTGCCCACCCAGTGCCAGTGCCCTGGGCCAGGTATGACACCTTGTCTTCCACACAAACGGTGCATTATTCGTACACAGTCACATTTCATTACTTTGTTAATCTCTTGATTTAATAGTTTCCAGCTCTTAAGAGTAAGAATATTTTAAGTTTTCTTTGATACTATAGAGAGAACTTAAAAAGCAGTGATGAAAATATTAAATCAATAAATAATAAAAGCAAATTAAGAAATGATCATTTCAGTGGCCTAAATAAAATGATGGTTAAATCAAAATCTAGGATAAACGTCAGAGCAAATTTATGTTTTCCATTCTGTCAAAAAATAGGTCTTTAAATGTCCTGTTTTATGTGTGTGGTGCTTCAAATACAGTTTTAATCAGTTTAAATTGTTATTAGAAAAATGCTAGTTAATTGGGGCTGTTGTCCCTCAGACGGCAGTTTTTTTCAGGGTTATCCAACTGGCAGCTTTAGGGGAGTCTGTGTTGAAGCAGCACCAGTGTCTTCCTGCTGTCCTGATGACTGTGTGTCTATTGCAGATGAAATCATAGCAGTAATGGAGGCTATGAACTCTGAGCCAGACACGCAGGAGCTAATCAAAGAGCTCTACACCCTCCTACAGCAAAACACAAAGGGGGCACTGCCGGTGGTCTTGAAGTTTCTCAGCAGCACCCAGGTGACTCATCCATACAGAAAAGCCTGAGAAATTGAGGCACACTTTCCTAAACACACTTAAGAAGTGTGAAGAATTCAAATTTAAGAAGTGCAGTTTAATCTGAACCCCAGAAAAGGGTCCCTACACTCCCCCTGAAACATTGTGTGGACACTGTGTAAATTAATTAAAAAATATGTATCTTGTCATTTGACAGTATTTCTTCACTACTAACCTACGAATAGTTTCTCAGTAATTGTTGACAATCATCTCCCTGAAGGATCCCTGTGAGCTTACACCACTAATGCTGTGACGAGAGCAGCAGTCTCACCCCTTGTTATCGTTCTCCCCTTTTCTAGATGACACCTGCTCATCGCACTGCAGTCCTCCAGGCAGTAGAGAGGCTGCTGTGTGAGACAGGTGCAGCTCTTTTGGATGAGCCACTGGCTAAGAGCACCGTGTCAGTGGGCTTAAAAGAGATGACCATGTCACCAGTAAGTAAAACTTGCCTTTTACCTGGACTTGCTGTGTTCAGAAGGAGTAGTTTTAGTACAGTCAATACATGAAGCTGTTTGCATGAACCAATGGTTGGTTCAAAGGTGCGACAAAAGGAGATTCCTCCTGTGTTAATGGGCTTTATCTTGCCCATTGCTCAAACTCCAAGGCTCCTGACATTAAACTATTTTTGTGCTTGTTTCAGAACTGGCTGCCTGATTGGCAGCAAGCAGGCAGCAATATTGTCGTGTCTGTGGTGAGAGATCACTATCATACAACCATGGACATGGTGCTGTCATATATACAGCCTGGAGAGCTCCCACACCATGCCCTCCTGCAGGCTGTGTCAGATATCTCCTGCAACTGCAGTAAGTTCAGTGCTAATAATGGGATGTGGACTGTCTAGAAACCTATACTGTATCTGATTACTGTGTTACAATTCAGTCTCTTCATTTCAGTGTTCTTTTCAGTAAGTGAAATTCTGTCTGTCTCTCACTACCGAAACCTTTTGTGAATGGCCTGATTGTGGGGTAATTAGATGAGGTTGAAGAGATTACTGAATCATTTTAAAGACACCATTATTTTACTTAGCCAGGCTTCGTACCTTTAATGTAACAATAAGTAACTTGGCCTCTGTCCAGTTTGAAATGTGTTTTTTTTCTTTACATTTGCAGTACTTGAAATTGCCACTGACATGGGCAAAATATTGGAGCTTTTAGTGCCTCTTCTACCTTTGGCAAAAAACAAAAAGATGAAGGCAATGATTCCTTTTGGTAAGTGTGAAAGCTACTGTACTACCTCGATAAGGGAGATATTCATTTAACATGTCTTTCAGAGGTGTGAGAGGGGGATTTCATAATAGATCCTGCTGTAAGGCTGCTGAGAACCTGACTAGTCTCATTCCCACTGAGCTACTGTACTGTGATTCTATAGAAAAGAATCAGATACTGAAGCAAGTAAATACTCAACACACAGCTGTATGATAAGATGAGCATCTCTTGTGTTTCCAGTATTAGGAAGCCTATGTGAGAGCTGGACTCAGTATCAATCCCAGGCTCCAGCTGACAACATCCTGGACGTCTCACAACACTTCAACAGCAGCTATGATATTATGTCCAGTTGGCTGCCAACAACGGACTTAATGGTATGAGATCTTCATTTTTCTATATTGCTTTTTGACATCCTGTTAATCATTTAAAACATTAATTTGTCCTGGAGAGAACAGAGGATTGTAAACAAAAGGTAAAGAAAACATGGCAGGTGTGACTGTGCAGGTTTCAGGTAAGACCAGCTGGACGAAGATCACCAGAATCAGGATAAAGTGCAGGACACACAAGTTATATTTTTGTGTCTATCTGATGTTGTGGACAGGTTTGCTGTCCTCTGATTGGATTGCTTGTTTGAATACTGATGTTCTCATCTCATCTTTTTCGGTAGGTGACTGAGGCCGTCGTGTTGGCATTTGGACCCATGTGTAGGTTTCTGTCAAGGGACACACTTCAAAGCAACCTGCTAGGAATGGTTTATGCCTTCCTGCCCCTGTACGCTGTCGAATGTAATTTCCAGTACAGCAGAATCAACAAGGTGGGTTTGTGTTGAGCTGCAGCTTTGTTACTTGCCAGATAGGTGGAATCTAAATGAATGGGTGTTTAGAAGTGGTTTCTGTTTCATTTGAGATCCTCACTCACTTGTCTAAACAAATCACAAAACCCTGTGAGAGAATTGTCTTATGAAGTACGCATAAGTCATTGTGGACATTTGTGAATCTAAAGTATCTTCCAACAGCTGACACCAGACACCAGAGAATGGAAAAAGGAAGAAACATTGTCTTTTGCTACTTTGTTTTCTTTTCAATAGAGTTAAAAGGTTCTGTTAGGTTCTGACTGAGAGAGTCAAGCCTTTTCATTTAGAATCTCCAATTTGACATCCGTGTGCTCTTCATTCAGAGTCTCAGTCTGATTGTGGAGGCAGGACTTCAGAAAGCTAGACAGGTTCTGTATTGCCATCTGAACTACGTGATGATCGTGATGCACTCGGAGGTAATAGGGAGTGGAGTTTGAGGTGACGACATGGTACTCTGTTCAGCTTCCAAAGAAGACATCACACACTGGCAATATACTGTACGATGCATCATATACTGTATTTCTCAAATCTTTAATCCACATCATAAGTATGCTTCTATTCCAGTAACTTTTTAATTTGAAAATGCTTCTTTATCAAATCACCACAATGTCTGTCAATAATGTACTGCAGTATATATGAATAGGTAAAGGAAATGTCTTTTTCTCTCAGATCTGCAAGTCTTTTGATCCTCCAGAAGACGAGAGATACATATACCTGATCCAGAGCTTCATTGACTTAGGTGAGGACTTAAAGCTTTATCTCAAACTTGTTTCTTGTGAGACAGCCCATGACAACAATAGCTTGATAAAGACACAGTTCTCCTAATCTAGGACTATGCTCTAAGCCAGGGGTGTCAAACTCATTTTATAGGGGGGCCAAACTAAAAACGTTTAATCATGTCGCGGGCCACACATGCAGAGATAAACACTGATTAGAGTTTTATTATAAATTTTTCCACATACAGTTTGCAAGTGAATGTAGCCTATACAAACAACATATTGCTTCAGTATTCCACTATTTAAGAATATGGTTGAGAATTTCATAAAAGAAAATGTATTCAAGATAAAAATAAGATCAAACATTTTAGGTAATTTTTGGCAATGTAACTATATTGCACAAAATGAATTTAAATAAATACATGAATTGAAATAAATAAAAACAGACAAACACAAATAAGGATAGGTCTACATCACAAACTGTTGCTTTAACAAGCCAGAAACCTGAGCTCTTTTCTTTGATGAGAGAAAGTCTAATCTGGGCATAAAATACTGAATTGCAACGAACTTCAAGTGATTTTGCAATAAATTTGGTCGCTTTATCTGAAAGCTGCTCTTGTAGATTGTTAGCAATCTTGTCCTCTCGAGTAGCCATCGTATTTCTAGTGAGACTGATGTTTGCAAAAGCATACCCTGTCTCTGGACACACCACTTCACTGACATTTAATAGGCACCACCTTAGAAAATCGCCCTCACAGAATGGTCTCCCTGATTTAGCTATTTCTTCAGCCACGATAAAACTTGCCTATACCACAGTTAGGTGTTACTAGGAAGATGATAGCAGTTTTACTCCTGAGGGGAGGGGAGGACGTTAATACTCAGTTGATGCGTGATGCGATTGGAGCCGAGGGGTCATGGGAATTGGAGTTCCTGCTGTTGCGGAACTTATACAATAGACCAGGAAAAGTCTTGCAAGCCCGGATTAAAACTGCTTGCGGGCCGAATGTGGCCCACAGGCCGTGAGTTTCACACTTGTCCTCTAAGCACTTAGGTGGAGGTTGATGGGGAATGTATGAAATTTGAAATTTCCTTCTGTCTTGTTTTTTTCTTGCAGCCAAGATCTTTCCACAGAAGGTCCTGGAGTTTGTCTTGGACTTGGTGGACAGTCCAGTGGAGCAGAACCAGCTGGGGAGCCTTACTCTGCTCTTCAATATTGTACATCAAGGTGCGTATGCACAGATGCTTTCATTTCTAATGAGGATCCAACATCGTGGCCACTACAAATGTGGTTGTCTTTTTTCGTATTGGAACAGTCCTATCTAATCACAGTGGTTGTGTGTTTGTGATTATGTGTTTATTCAGATTACGTCAGCAAACATTTGAAGGAGTATGTCCTGAAATCCTTCACTGAGACCCTTGGAAACCCTAGCAACAAGGTACAGTCAATCTTACAGTGAAATGACTCTTTCTGATGTTTTCATGCTCTGTATCCCCACTGCATCTGTGAATATGTGGATAATTCTATGGAAGTACCCCAGGATTTGTAAGTATGTTTTTTTGTTTTTCATAATGTGTTGAACCTCATTTTCAGTAACAATGAGCTGTGGTTCCTGTCCTCAGGTGAAATGTCTGCAGTCCAAGGTGCTGATGGAGATGGAGAAAAGGGGTTATCTGGGGCTGGAGGGCACAGTTGTCGCACTGCAATATATTGTAAAGAACTGTGCCCTTGCAGATGACATCACCAAGGTATGGAGTTGTGTGGAAATCAGGTTTACCCCTGTTGTGGTTTGGTGCAATAATGTTTTGCAGTTACACCATTGTACATTTTAAATGTATTTTTATTTGTGCTTCATACTGCACTTGAAGGATCAGAAAAGAATGTGGGTTTATAACTGAATATATTTATGACGACTCAGTGTAAAAACAGTGAATAATATTTGTGCTTCTCTGTCTTCAGAGTTTCAGAGACCATTTCAGTAACAGCACTGTGAGACACAGCTTTGAGGCAGTGCTGTGTTGCTGGTGCGCAGATGATACTGTGACTGAAGTAAGTGTCTCATTATGGTCTCTGTCACAGAGTACAGTCCTTTTCTAGTTCTGAGGTCACAAAGACTGTTTTCTCCACTAACTGATTGATTTTATTTCTGTATGTATCCAGTTTCTTCACAGAATATTCTTTATAATGTAGAGCAGCTTCCTAGTGAGGGAGCTGATGGGGTTGAGATTTAAGTGACCACTGTTTTGTGTTGTTCTTGTCAGATGCTGTGGTCCAACCTGCTGAAATTCATTTCTTGGAGAATATGCAGTGATGCTCTGCCTGTATTATGCAAAAACCTGAATGTTCTCTACAGCAGGCTCACTGAGAAGGGCTACTCCTTGATCTCGAACTTTGAAGAGCTGGGTTAGTATTGAGATTGAAGTAAACTGAGCTAGTGGCAACAGTTCAGATCCGCATGAATGTGACTTGTAGCACTTGTTGAGGAAAAGAGAGAGGATATTATCCACTTCATTGATTGGATTATGACCAATTCAGTCTTAGAGCAATGAACAGCCAAAGAGCTTTGTTGAGAGGAAATCTTAAAATTAACTGAAGTCTATAAAAAATCTGCCATTGGCAAATTGCAATCGTATTTTTTTTAAATTTAGGATTTCTGTGACTGTGACCCTTGTTAACCACATGTAGTATCTCCTGTCCAAAGAGTCATTGTAGTTCACTGGGAGTGACAGTGCAGTAAATTTGATTTTTCCAGAAACCTTTGACTCCAAAGTGTGTACTACTCCAAAAGTACTTCATTTTGTTGTCAATATCTGTGTATTTCAGGCTACCCAGCTTCACCAGACAACATGCTCATCAGACTTCTGGTAAGTCAGGCGATAGCTGCCAGAACATAAATCACCTGACAGTAACACAACCAGCTTCTCCCAGAGCAAACTAGAGTGGGAAAACAGGACAAACGGGGAGGTGATTAATAAATTGATCTACTGTGAAGTAGGGGCCAAATTGAAAAGGGTGTATTAGCTCTAGATGCAGTGTATACAGCAGTGAGAAAGGCATGAATTCTGAAGTTCATAATTATCAGTGGTTCTGAGCTGAATTTCTGTGGTAATGTCTGTTTCCCAGCTTGGAGCTTCTCAGTCGCTCAGAGGTGGGCATGAGTGCCTGACACTCCTGCACTCCCTGAGCCCAATCATCCACCCCAGGCTGCACAGCGTGTGGGAGCATCTCATTCCACCCCTGGCCAGGAGCCTCACAGGTACCCCCACACAGACCCCAGAGCAGAACAAGACCTGCTCTACTTCCGCACAGTGATGGTACTGTCCCTAAAGTATATAGACATACTTCAGGGCTCAGGGTTATTTTAGAATTGGGTAATGTACCGATTAATTAGCAGGGTTCAGTTAATCCTCAGAATTAGACCCACATTATTGTAGGACAACGTAACAGGTTTGTCACCAATCTGTGTTGTTGTTAGATTTATTCATAGAACTGATCAGATATGAATCCTTAAATTTCAAAACATTTTTAATATTAAATGCTCCAAAAGTGTACATGTTTTAAGAACAGGAGAAAAATTACACAAATGGACAATATATTTTGCTCTTTGGCACTTAGATCTGATTGATCCAGGGATTTCATCCAGCCAGTTCTTGAAAGAAACCAGGGCATCACTTTCTTTCTGATCAGCTTTCTGATTATTATATATTATTTTGTCCTTTTGAATCAAAAAGATGATGTTATCATCCAGAACTGAGCAGGATTGCAGAGTGGTTGTCACAGTTGTAACTTACCTGATTTTCTGGGTTGACTGCCTGAATTACCCCAGTTCTTGATCAATAATCTCTGTGTTACTCCAGGCCATATAAGACTTTCTCTCTTTTTTTCTTTCTGTTATGTTTCAGAATCGCAAGGGGAAGAGATTCTCCTGGAGCAGTGGCAGGAAAGGCTGTATTTGGTATGTACTGAGAGAGAGTGGGGATTGATAACATACTAAGTGTGGGGGAGTGGTAGGGAAAGTCATCTTTTTCCTGTTAAAGGAATGTCAGGCAGCTGGCAGCTGTCTTATGTTTGGGCACCTGAATGCCTGTGAATACATTTTCCTTTCTTCAGTAGGAACTGAAATGTTGTAGTGTGAGAGATTCACTGCCTGTGATACTACCTGTGCAGTTGTACAACATTGTGTCTGGGTTTGTTCACTGTGCATCCTGATACGGAACTGAGTGCCTCCCTTGTGTGTGTGTTCAGCTCCTGTCTAACACTCTGAGTTCAGTGGCAGATGAGGCCTGGGCCTGCAGCCTCACAAAGGCCATGACCAGAGGCATTTGCACACTCATCTCCACTAGTGAGGAGAAGGTGAGTCTGATATAAGAGAACCTCAAAATGTTATGTACTGTCTGTGAGTGGAGTGAGTGGAATAGCTCTCTGTGTCTGTAACATCCTCCTTCTAAATGAGGTTTATCATCTGGATAATGATCTCTAGAAAATCTTTCAGAAAGATTTCTGACGAAATCTAGAGTTTGGATACTGTGTAGCATAGGTCAAAGACTAGTAATTTGTTCTACATGGGAAGTTCTAAAAAGTGAGTGTTCAGGTAGGCCGATAGTACGGTGATGATGTATGAGTGATCTGTTAGGGGATCCACACTTCCCTCACTGTCATGTCCTCTCGGTGCTGTTGTACAGAGCAGCATCCTGAGCTCAGTGTTAACTCTGATCTCTGCTGGTGTCACAGGCCTTCCTGTGCCAGTGTGTGGGTGTGGCAGTCCAGCACGTCACTCGCCAGGACACTGTGAGGGATGTGCTTCAGGACTCTCTTCTAGGAGTTCGGTACGAGAGGCCTGTAGAAAGAGAGGTAAAGTGATCTGACTCTTGAGTCACTCTGAAAGGCTCATAGTTTAGACATTTATTGTTTTGGAAAGACTACTGCTGGCCAATTTCAGAGTTTTGCTCTAAGCAGGATCATTTCCTTCCATTTCCTAAATGTCATTATGAGGACTGAAATGTGTCAGTTTAGCAAGAGACAACATATTAATGTGAAAAAAGATTAAATGAAACTTTTTTCTGCTAAAAAGCGTTTGTAATTTTGGTTTACTTTAATGACTGAAGAAGAGGAGAAAACACTGATACTGACAAAGTACGTTGGAAATCTTTCTCTACATATTATTTAAAAAAGTGATATATTAGTTTTCCGCTTGTTGCTTGCTGTGATACAGTAGGTTTTGGCTCCTCCACGACGCAGAATGGATAGATGTTATTATTTTAACTATGAGCACTTAATTGTCAGTTGGCACTTTCTTGAAACCTGGTCTCCACAAATATGGCATAGAACTGATGTGTTCGGCAAGCAATATAAAGCCCACTCTTGGTATTTCAGTGATTTATCAAAGGGACTTGTCCATTCCTAATGTAGGGAAGCATTTTCCCAGTGAAGTTTCTTTTTAAAACTTGCAGTAGTACTGTTTTAAAAACAGTACTACTGTTTTTAAAACAGTACAGTACAGTACAGTACTGTCACAGGGTAGAAGCCGACAGGAGCTTCTTCAGTGCCAGCGGAGTCTGAGATGTGTTCTCTCTCCTTATCTCATTGTAACATAAAAGTGTTGTGTATCTATTGGGCTACTAATCAATATTTGTCTAAAATGATATTGGTACTGTAACTGAGCTGTATTTTCAATTAATCTGAAGAAACACACAATGGTACAAGGAATTATGTGCACTGTACAAGGGTCACTAAGAGAGCCTGTCGGGTGTCCCAGGGGCTGGCAGTGTTGATGGGGCTATGTGCCAGTGCCCACCCTGATGTGGTGCTGTCTGTGCTGGAGGG
The DNA here is from genome assembly GCF_059453375.1 of Lepisosteus platostomus. Classification (NCBI taxonomy): domain Eukaryota; kingdom Metazoa; phylum Chordata; class Actinopteri; order Semionotiformes; family Lepisosteidae; genus Lepisosteus; species Lepisosteus platostomus. The sequence goes on from NC_142617.1 coordinate 20,598,215, forward strand.
AGTAGAGAAGACCGATCCAGAGATCTACTGCAGTGAGCTTTGCTCTGAAGTAAGTACACTAGTTCAGAGTCCTGAGTGACAAACCACAGCTCTTCTTTAATGTCAGCCTTTGCCTACAGTTTTTTTTCAGCACTACTACAGCAATACTCTTAGGAGCTAATATAGTTGAAATGCCCTGCTTCTTGGACTTTTAACAGTTTTTGTCATTTATGTTGACTTAATTCTAAATGTTTCTTTTTGAAAATATTAACCGTGTTGTTTGTAGAATCATTAAGAACATTACATACTTAGTGAGAAGCAGAATGAGTTTTGTACATGCTTTATTCTTTTAATTCCATGATGTACATGTATTACTTGCATTTACAAAAGGTCTCTTTGGATCTTTTAAATTGGACACAATTTGTTTTTAATTGCAAGTACACAGTAAAATAATTCAATCATTCAGTAAGCATAGGAGCTCTCAGTGCAGGATAATTCCTCAGTTTACATTGAGGACTCTTCTCTATGGACATTTCATGAGGACTCATACTGAAGCTCACAGTTCTTTCTAATTAAACAAACAGCTGAAATGACAAATGAGAAGATGCCATCTACACTGTGTTGGTTTTCCCTGCAGAGTGATTTTACCATCGCTCTCATCCTTTGCTATGGGCATGTTGCTCTCAAAGCACCAGGAGGGCTCCTGCATCAGAGAATGGAGACTGACTTTTTTGGCAGAATCAGACATTTCACCACTAAGGTAGGCAAAACCTTAGTGTTCCTTTAAGAACAAAAGGCCTGAGGGCATAGTCCACTTAATGGGTCCTTTCTATAATCCTTTAAAAAGGATCAGACTCAGGATCTCATACCCTTTCCAGGTAACACTGATTACACAGTGGCTCTGACACTTTCATACACTGTTTGTGGTAATTGGGTAATCAAAATTTCAAACTGATGAAATGTTAGCCACTACATATTTTTTTCTTTAAGACAAGTAAACTTTTCAAGACAAATAAAGTGACAAATGTATCTTCTAAAGCCAAGAAAGTACTTACACTTTTAGAATGATAATATCTCACTGAAAACAAAAACAGTTTTAACAGTTGTGCACATTTCACTCTCTGAATCTCTACCTGCTCTGAAAACTCCTTGAATGCAGATCACAGTTCAGGCACGTGAAGGTGAAGTGTTCATCCTCCTTGCAGGAGTGCCTGGGCTTTGAGTGAGTGAAGTACTGTCTGTCCCCCTGCAGGACTCCAGCATCAGACTGACCCTGTGCCGCAGTGTGGGGATGATCTCTCAGGCTGTGCTGAGCTCCAGTCACACTGAGACTCCCAGCTTCCCAGCCAAGGCCCAGCTCCTGGAGACAATGATGGTCAGTGTCAGCTGCTGCAGTGAGACTGCTGGTGTCCCACACAGTCTTATTCTTTCAGTAGTGCGAGACTCCAATGAAAAGGAGCTAAAGGGTCTTTTGACGTTCTGGAAATTTCCCCTCTTCCATCTCTTTACAGACATTTATTAAAGAGGAGCCCAGTGACCCCCTGAGCTCTCCAGTCCGCTTGCTGGCCCTGCGCACCTGTGTGACACTGAGGTACTGATTCTTGAATAATCTTTCAATACTGCAGCTGCCTCACAATTACATTTTTAAATGTCCTTGAAACAAGAGGAATTAGGCTTGATTCACTAATGCACATTTTGAGAATATTATGTGTTGTACTGTACATCAACTCCCGAGCTGGTTTATTATGAGACTTTGGTAACGTTATGATTTTCATTTAATATCGCATTACAGTGGTAAAATGACATGATTTCACAGAATTCCAGCTCTTTTTATACAAACAATAGCTAAAAGTTGATAACTAATCAGTACTGTGTCTGCTCTAACTGTATTTTGTCCCACAGTTGTTTCAACCCAGTACTACCTGATGTGCACAATACCTTACTGCATATTTGTGCAAAGGCTGTGCTCACATTCTCTCCAGAGGATTCCAGTGGGCCTGAGCCCCAGGTAAGGAGTGACATACTCAACTGTGTTGAATTTAGTGTAGGACACATATGTTAGTAAATGTCTTTAAGGTGTACTTTAAGATAAACAGGTTGGACAGGTAACTTTAACTATTTCTCTTTAAAGCATAACCTTTGACAAATATATATATTAATCTTTCTGACATTATGTATTTTGATGTCTTTTTTCTTAATTCCTTTCTTAATTAAGCACTTACTTAACATCTGTGTCTGTGCTATGTGTGGGGTAGGTGCTGTACAGTGACCTTGCTGAGGCTCTCCTGGACCTGCTGCTCCACACACTGCAGCAAAACATCAGCCCAGCCAGACTGCAGGAAGCACTTGAGGTCAGAACTTTATGCTATTGTGATTTGGAAGTATGGTATCAGAGTATTACAGACTTTTATTCTGTCTGCCAATTACTGTAGATGTCTTAAAAAACAGAAGTTAAAAGCTATATAACAATTCAAGCATGTTGTAGCTCAATGGACAGAAGATTTTTGTAGTTCATGCTGGTACATTTGTATGAATAAGGTGTCAAATCTCTGATATTTGTGAACAAGGTAAATATAGAAGGGGTGTGTGAGCATTGTATATTAGAACAATCCTAGTTGTGTTGTTGGTTTTAAAACTGTCATTTGCTCTATCACGACACTCACTGTCTTTTCCTTGTTTTCCTCAGCCTGTGCAACTCTGGCTCAGCTCTCCCCATACCTGGGAGAGAGTGAGAGCCATTGAAATCACAAAAGCCCTTCTCCTGTTCTACCTTGAGAATTTTAATCCCATGGTGAGAAAGAATGTGGTGCTTTCTGTATGACACAACAGCAACATCAGTGTGTCATCTGTTACCATGGGTCCTGCTGTTACTGGACTGATCTAGGAAATATTACAAATAGCTTTGCCTGACAAACTGGGGTTATACTGTATATTAACAAAGTGAAATTCTTTTTAGGGAAAATCTCTTCTTAATTAAACACACCTGTGACAACATGATATGAGGAATTGAAGGGAAACTATCAGTTCATGGTTGCCATAAATGTAATTCCGCAGCTGAAGCAGACTCATCAGACTCATCCGTGGAATGTGTTCTCTGTCCCAGAATAACTTGATGTTCCCTGTTGGGGAGCTCCTAGGACTCCTCTTCCCCCGGTGCTGTGATACAGAGCCATCTATCAGGGAGAAGGCAATGGAGTGTGTCATCACCATACTGAACATCTGGATGAGCGGAGAAGGTAAAAATGAAGCAGCTCACAGTACAAACAAAAACAACTCAAACCTGAAAACAGTGTGGATCGATGTTGTTTCTGTACTGCATATCCAGAGACTCTGTACTTCAAGACTATTTATAGACAGTGACCTTTTATCTGATGTGGATTGCTCAGTACAATGAGATCTTTGTCTAGCAAGAATTAATATCTAAAATATCTGAGAATCTCTAAGAGACAGTTTGTATCCTGTGTGTTAAATCCATGCTGTTTCTCTGCAGGTGGAGCTCACAAACGCTGTGCCAAGTATCTCAATGCTCTGAAAGAATCAGTCTTCATGGAGCTTGACCAGGGCACAGTCAGGGTCTCCTGCTCTGCTGTCACTCAGGTAAGGCCAGTCTCTAACACAGCCATGGCAAGGACCTTGGCATGCAGTCTGAAAATTATAGTGCAAAGCAGTAAATATTGAAAACTGCTTTGCTTTGGTGTTTCTTAGTGTGTCCAATTATTAATTGGGTTGGGATTGAGATTTTCAGGTAATTGGTTTAGTTCCATCACATTTGTGTTCTTTCAACATAGTGGGGTGGCAAAAGTTTCCTGCTTGTTAGTGCATTGTTACATTTGCAGTGACCTCCTGAAGGAAGGTCTTGTCTCGTCTGAACCTCTGTGCTCCCTGTTTACTTAGTCCCAAGACAATGATACCTCCTGCACTAGCTTGTACTGAGGAGATGGAGCCTGATACTCTCTCTGTCTCTGTTTCCCAGCTGGTGAGTCGATTGCTCCCTCAGCACCAGCTGAAGATCATGGTAAGAGGTCTGTTTGACAGGCTGCTGTTGGACTCCCAGCCCAGCTGCTCCAGTGCAGCGTGTATCACCATCACACACCTCTTCCAGGCTCAAAGCAAGAAGCTGGCCAGCATGGTGAGGACATAACAGCATTGTCATCATTCATAGACAACAGCCTTATACTTTCAGCACCCTGATGTGGTCTGTTGGCGTACTAGAGAAGGAGATTGCTAGTAACTCCATGAAAACTGCACTGACCACTTTTTATTTTCTTAGAGTACCTTTGGGTTTTAGTAACTGAGAGACTCACTATGCTGTGAGCAGGGACACAGTTGCTTAATCATAGGGTCTCCTTCAGAAATGATCCCTTAGCTCCTGAAAAGAAAAAGTGTTTTTGTAATTTAAGATACCAGGACCAGCACAAGGATATTCCAGCCAGAGAAATGCTCAAACTCGTATGCCAGCTTCCATAGCAGCAAAGTGATTGGCGCCTGATGTTCTTGTTTCCTCTAGTTTCCTGACATCCTGTGCGTCTTTGTCTGCTGCTGGACTCTGGATGAGAGTGTGAGGGAGTGTTTGAGGGACGGGATTGTGTGTTTGGCATCACACAACCTCAAACATACCATCAGCTTCCTGCTGACTTGCACATCTCATTGTGAGAGGTAACGCACTGGGACACTGGAGTGCCAGTACAGTCCTTACTAATAACTATGCCGAAAAAAGCAAGCAAACACAAAATATAAAGAGTGCTACAGTAAATTGCCCATTGATGCTGTGTGTTTTATTCCAGATTGCATGTTAATTCATTGCCCTGCAGCAGCAGCAGGAGAGTGAGACTGTCTCTTTGTGTACCTTTCAGCTCACTCAAGGAGGTGTGGCAGGCCCTCAGTGCCAGCCAGGTGGCACCCAAGATTGTGAAGCACCTGGCTGATTACCTCTGCCTGACCAAGGGAAAGAAGATGGGTGATCTGGCCCTGACTGTAAGTAACCATTGAGTCCATCACCTGCCATTTCAAACTGGCAGATTAAATAGCAATACTGTGCTCAGTATACAGTGTGGTAGTGCTTTATATCTCTCTGTAACACTTGTCCCAGCTGTCACATACATCTAATTGGACTCAGATCTTTCCCTTCTTCCTCAGGCACACACATACGGCAAGGAGCAGCTGGCAGCACAGGATTCAAACCTGGCACAGCAGGAAACCCATGTGGAGCCAGTTGTCCTGCGGTCTCTATCAGGGCTGATGACCATCATGTCCGACTGGGAGAAAAGTCAGGCCAAGTTGCTGCTGCCCTACGTGTACCAAAGGGCCAAGCTCTGCCTGGAAAGTGTAGGTTTTGGGGTTTCAGTTCCACTATTCAAGTGTGTTTCTCCATAAAATCCAAGGAGAACAATTGTTACATGTAATAATTCATATTTATCAATTACAGTATTTGCACAGTGAGCAACAGTGACACTGGAGTTAACAGCAAGTATTTCTTGAATGTAAAAGTGAACAGAAGTGGGAAGATAATGGATTGTGTTTGTAAAATACCCCTCATCTCCTGCATCTTTCTTACAGGAGAGCCATGAAGTCCGCAGGGCATGTATGCTTCTTCTAGGGCAGCTGGTCAGGCTGGGTTCAGGGGATGCTGACATGAAAAAAGAAGTCCACAGCTCCCTGGTGATCCTGCTGCTCAACCTCTCTGACCCCATTCCAGAGGTCACCCAGGTAAAGACACATACCTGTACCACAGAAGATGACTACAGTGGCGTCTCTGGTCTTTCTGCTGTGCAGGACACACCTTTGGGTTTAACAAAATTTCAGTACTTCTTACAGGTGTAGCTAGAGCTGACAGTTTCCATAAATTGTCAGTCAGTTGTGCCATGCTTCTCTTGACCAGTCTGAACATTTTTAGAGGTAGAAAATGTGTGATGCCAAATACTGTCAAGATTTTGTGGTACCAAGGAATAAACAGAAAAGGTATTTTTTCTGTCTTCAAAATAATTACAACAATAAATGTCACATTACTGTCACATTTATTATTTTCACTTTTAAGCTTCAAAATACAGATGTTTTGTGTCTTCAGTGATATCAGATTTGTTTTTAATTAAAATGTTAATAATTTGCCTAGAAAAATGATTACGTAAGACTCTTACATACATTTTCTGACTTTACCAAAGCAGAATATTAGATAACTTATCAAGTACCAATTGCAGTTAAGTAATACCACAGTTGGTTGTAATTGTAATATTACTAATTGGTAATTAGTAATACTTCAGTACTACTCTATGTAAATAATTTTGAAATATACTGTACACTTTTTTTCTAATAATACCATGAGGTAACTGTCAGAATATTTGAATGATGTCACTACATTTGAAGTGAATTGTGTGAAGAATAATTTAACAGTAGGCTTTAGCTGTACAGACCATATACTAGCAATGAGTAAATTAAAATCACAGTCAGACATTTCTTTCATCAGGTTGGTGCCTACATCCCACATTTGTGAATCATATCCAAACCAAATGGCTTTTTTTGAGCAGTTTGGGATATGAGCCATGTTTCACAAAGCTCATGATGGCTTAAAGAGTGCAAATCTTAAAAAGTTGTTTCTGTGAATGTAACATTTACCAATTTTAAAATCACCCAGCTGCAGTGATTCACAAGAATTTTGGCCTCACACTAATTGGCCTTTTTGTCCCACGATTCATGACAAAACCTAACAGCTATTTTTACCAAGTCTTTTACGAGGGGTCTTTTGAAGTTGAGGAAGAAAAAAGTCATTACCTTCATTGTTTTCTAGCAAGTTTAGAAATCCAAATACTTCTTGCAGGTACTATCATTGTTGTACATAAATATTTGAGTGCTAGGTTATCTTTTTGGTGAAGTACCTATCTTATTCTGTCAGTTTTTCTCCTGTGTGAAGATTAACCTGGGTTTTAAATGGTCTGGATTTTTCTAGGCCTGCAGGACAGCTCTGATGGCCTCTGTTCCACTGATGGGCTTCCATGTTATCTCAGCATTTCTGGAGGAGAGCTTAAGCCAGGACAAGGAGCTGAATGTCACCCAGTTCATTAAGGACATGGCCAGCATCCTGGTGAGTGAGGATCTCCCGGGACTGTCTTCTGGGTTGATGGAATGTGAAGAGGGCACTCATAAGGAACTTGACTGCTGTCTAGCATTTCTACCTTTGCAACTAGTATTCTGTCTGATTTGGTCAATTACTTAATTGTAACTAAGATAAGCTTTGCATAAAATGCATAATGTATTGTGTGAAATGTCTGTAGATGACTTCATACATAACATCAGAAATGTCAGACTCAATTCAATTCAATAGATGGTGCCAGTGGTGTTCAGCAGGTGAAGTTAATCCTAAAATGAGGGTGTGTACTCCCACCTGCTGCCCTGTAATAGAGTGTTAACTGTCACAGGGGGGCTTTTTCCACTTAGTAGAGTGGTATTTCACTCTCTGTTTAATTTTCTCTGTGTACAGATAAAGACATTCCCTTCCCAAGTCAGCCTTTTCCAGAACTGTGCCCTCAAGCTTGCAAGGAGCAGATGGGCATGGGTTCGAGAGAGTGCTGCTATCTTCATTGGTAAGAGCATACTGTAACTACACTAGTGATGTTTTGTTTTCTAGGTGGGAGTTCAGACATTATGAGGTTCTGTTGATATTACCTGAAATTGCCTTGATTGAGAAGATATTCTTCCAGAGATTTCCCCAAAACACTTTGGCACATTTCTGTCATATTATCTCATGCTGGTAAAAAAGACTCTTGTACAAAATTCTGAAGCAGAATCAGAAAAAAAATGCCTGTATAAGAAATGTTCCAAATCTCCGTACCAGACGTACCAGATGTGTCTTTACTGCAGCACCAGTTTCTTCCTCGCCAGGCTTACAATGGTCACCAGGAAACAAGCTGCTGTGATGTTTTGTACTTTCAGTGTCACTGTACCCAGTAGCTCTGATTGTTAAACCTCTGTGTTTCAGGCCTCCTAGTGGAACAGGAACAAAAGAGCCTCTGCTCATGCTTGGCCATCAGAAGAGCCCGTCAAGGTGATGAAACCTTCCTGTTTCTCAATATTTTGATCAGTTGTTCCTTCTGAAAATACAATTTAGAATTTAATATTACAAACAAGGTACCCAGAGTGGAAAGATGTGAGGGTCAGTGTGCAACTGTTTGTTTTTACTGACTGAGATGTACAGTTGATCAGTTGAGGAAATTCTTTTTAAAGTGAATTATTCTATACACAAATGAGGGAACCCCTGTCCAGAATTTTAACCATTTCTGTTTTGTTTTATTTCAAATGTATTTAAAAAACCAAAATGCACAATTGTTGTAATAAGAAGGCTGTCCAAAGAATGATTATATTTTAGTTTTTAAAGCAATTCAATTGCCAAATTGTAATGCACTGTGGTAGTTCCTTCATATTTTTGTCCTATGAGCCTTTTATATGTCACAAATGAAACAGATGTTCTTCAGCAATGAAAGTTAAAATAATTGTTTCTTTCACAGTTAAATTTCAGAGAAATCAGATCTTAAAGGTTTTCAAGAGTAAAAGGGTTGTTTAATTTCTTCCACAGGGCTGAGGGTTCTCTTGCAGGACCAAGAGACCCAGGTGCAGGAGAGGGCTGCTGAATCCATGCGGTTCTTAAGCCAGCCCTGAGCAGTTACACGTATGAGCTGTGGGGTTCTGGAGGCTGCAGCCAGAGACTCCTGAGTGCCCCCTGTTTTGGAGAAGAGGACAGTATGGACTTTGACTACAGAACTCTGAGTCCATCAAAATTTGTGTATATATATGTAGTAGATTTAATATGTAATGTAATAAAAAGTAATAAAAGTATACAGATCTTTATTATTCAAAATGTTGTAACTGATAAAGATGGCTGGAAGTAAAGTAACAATGTATTGTATGGGGCACTTACAGTACCTTGGAAACATATTTACTTCCTTCCAATAATGTCCTGTCCCTCTGTTTTGATGAATTTGTAATGATGTATATGCACTTTATTAAACTGAATATTGTTCATCAAAACTTGAATGGTGCATTACACAATATTGATAATGGAAACAAAATTAATTTACAGTTAGAGGAGAGGAATGGCAATCGGTATCTGGAAATGGATGGATACATGACAGATTAAATATTGTAAAACAAAGAAGTTCAGAGTCTTTAATCAACCAATATGACATGATTCTGGGAGAACAAACCCATAAAATGAAAAGGAATTGCGGTGCATCTTCAGAAATAAAAGGTAAAGCCTTCTCTCAAGGATGAAAAAATATAGATTTTTTCACATTCACAAATAATAATGACCATATCTATCAATTGACTTATTTGTTTACAATAAATGGAAAACAAGATGATTATCTGAAGTATATACTGTATAAAAGGCTTGTTTTGTAATATAAAACTAACATACACCTAAAACTAACAATTTAGTAAAAAAGAACAATTATATAAGTTGGTACAAATATTACTTTTCAGTCAGTTCTAAAATTATCTAATTCATAAATTTCAATAAATAAATTTACCATCATATTTATACAGATCTTTATTTTCAATACCAAATACAGTACCTCAGTGATGAAACAGGATGACCAGGCATCTTAAAATTCACTCCTGTGGTAAAGAACAATGTTCTCCAAACACTGTATTTCATCCTAAGTAATCCTAAGGGCAGTCGGTGTGATAAATCATAACACATGCGATAGACTTCCAGCAGCAATGCTTATTGATGAGCCTCAGAAAGAGGGGTTGTTGTGAAACCCCAGCAAAGCACCGCTCTGTGATCATAGCCACAGATAACCTGGAGATGGATGTCCACTGTTGGTGCCTGAATGTCTAGCAGAAGGGAATAGATACATCTGGACATAATCCTAAAAGTCAAAAGGCATGGTCAATCATCCAAAAAGATGAACGACCAACCAGTAACCTGCTGAGTGTGGGGACCCACTCCAGCTGGTGACTTCTTGACCAACTGTATTTTCTCCCGTTAAAAAGTGCATCACCTCTAACTCTACTTCTCTCCGCTGAACCAACTTGGCTCACTGACAATACAACTATGTGTCTGGCACACTTGTTGTCTGAACTTTGGCATTTAAACTTTTTCCCAAAGTGTTTTTAGCGAGTGAGCCCATACGTAATGACAGAATTCTGCCCAAGGACTAGCCTGCAGCACCAGCTACAGTAGCTACTGTACCACCATGTGCCGCTTGATCAACAGAGCAAGTTGAAACACCAGCTTATAGCATTATCCAGCAGTAGCTGCTGCACCGGGAGCAAACTAAGTATCTCCCCTTTATGCGTGATTCCCATTTAGAATCCATGTTTGGAGTAATTTAATTGACTGTAAATTACTATATTTAATTGATTCCTAACATTTATCAAGAACTCTCGCAATTTACTGTTTTAAATTTCTAATTGTTACTATAAATGTAAACCTTCATATCACTACACTGTGCATTATAAGAAAACTCCAAATTTCAACTTTTGAGTCAGCTGAAGGACAGATATTTTTTACTTCTGTCAAAACTCTTTTGAATCTCTTTTCAGAAATGGGCATTGGGACATTACTCTCTTATGTGAAGGTGTGGTAGTATTTTCTTACTGTGTATCTGACTGTCACAGATGTATCAATTGCCAACATTTGGCATTCAAAATACCTCATGCCCATAGACAGCATTCAAGCACCTTTATAAATAGAAAAAGTATCCATTCTGTAAAAGTACAGTTAAGTGGTAAAGCAAAGCATGATATATAATTTGCTAGATGCAGAATTTTCTGGCCGATCCTGATTCTTTATATGACACAGTTTGTAATCAATTGCTATCAGAGGCCAAATATTCTGAACAATTCAATCCTTATTACTGTAACCTCCTCCGAGGTTAGTTAGATGATTATGGTCCCTTGTGGACACCTCTCAGGTACAGGTACGTGCTGAGATCCAAGTCTCTCCAGAAACTGAATTAGTTCCTTGTCCCCTTTCCAACTTCTTAAGGATTCAAGATCAAACAAAGCATCAGCATCTGACCCAGGTGTAACATGAGCCAGAGGAGGCAGAGACCCATGTCTGCAGATACAACAGGCTCTGTTGTCTTTCTGTTATCTTGTGAGGTAAAACGGTGAAAAAAGGATATTTATACTGGTGTATATGACCTTTACACGTACACTTCTACTTACTTCTGTTTGTATTTTTATTTAAATGAGAATATTTTGCATGTACAGTGTTTACAGCACAGCACATTCATTTCTACTTCACATTTCTTTACTGCAAGGTTTAAAGCAGCAATATGTGAAAACTGAGCAGGGTTCTGAAGATATTAGCAGGGCACTTTATAATAAGCATATGAGCAGAAAGACAAGACTTTGTTTTGTATGGTTTGAATGGCTCTGTCTTTTTAGTCTCTTATACTGTTGAGATGTGTAACACGTTCACCAGTCATCAGGATGGCCAGCTCATACCCAGGTGCTGGTATGACATCATTGTGACCTCACTGAATTCTGCCACTTTCACTTTTGACAAGTGGATTAAGATCTTTATTCAGTCTCATTGACAGTTCATGCATAGGGTTACCCGTCTTTGATAAATACTACCTTCGTTTGGTTCTCATGGAGTTTTATGATGAAAATAAATTAATGACTTTGTCAGAAATAAAAAAAGTAATAAAATGTTTTATCTGCATATGATTATAAAATCCTCTGTGGTAATATAAAAATTAAACAAAATGGGACTGAAGAAACTTCAGAAATCTATCAGGTTATAAGAGGATATGAAAACACAGCACTAATGTAATGTAATGACAAAGACCTAATACTGCACACGCACACCTCAGACATACAGACGCACACACCTCGTGACATCTAGTAGGTGGAGTTTAGGATTAAAATGGCTGCGCCCATGTCAAAGTCATGTTAGATGTTGCTACTTTGGTAAATTAAAATTCTTTATAGAAATGTTTGGAAGAAGGCGTCCCATGCTTTATTTGTAATGCTTTTACAGCTATCAAAATTGAACGAATTAACCTGAGCAGTAGCCAAACGAAATAGACTACTTTTCCTGAGGAGTTCACATTTTCTGATCTTCATTATTTTTGTGGATTAAAATAATCGTATTTCTTTTTAAAAACAACGTATTAGCATTCTTTGAGGTTTGGAACATACAGTATCATGGATCGCGATCAACAACTACGCAATGTAAGTTGCTTTAAAAAGTAGAATTTCCTTAATTACGTTAAAGGCGGTTTTATTCGACATATAATATCAGAACCACTGGAGATACAACAAAGGAAGCTGATCATTTGGGGGGGAATATGCTTATATGTTCACTTTCCAAACATTGAGTTAGTTAAAAAAAAACTATTAAAACGGGTATCCATTCAGTTTTGTATTGTCAGCTATTAGAGTCATGATTAAAGTATGATTTTATATTTTATTAATATAAATCTGTTTAAGACCATTGACTTTTTAAAACACGTTATGGATAAAGTGTTAGAGAAACTCATATCAGGAGAAGGATCCCAAACAATGTAAACAGGTGCAGATCATCATTAAGAAGTGTAACGCGCCTTTTATTACCTTGACTACCCTTTAAAACTTACAGTAGCAGCCAGGTGAGCAGATAACCACTGTAACAATTATTTTTTCAAAAAGATTTTTGTTGCCTTTAATGGACAATATCCCAGGTTTAGCTCCTCTTCTACCTTAAGAATGTATCTGAAATGTGTCTCTCTGATAAGACACTGACTTTCAGAACAAACCAGGACATTATAAATTGAGTTCAACTTGACACTACCCAAATGTACTGGATACCTGGAGGTTACCTGTCACAAACCCGAGTGGTCCAGATTCTGTAAAAAACAACAAGTTAATGTTGTATAAAAATGGTATTGTACAACTACACAATGGCTTAAACAGGAGCGCCACTTAAGTGCCGTAAAATTCTTAAGTTAGGTTATACCAATACATGCGTGCTTGCTCAATTTTTTAAATAGTTTTGTCTTATCATGAGATATTCAATTGGATTTCACAACTTCCACATTCAATTACACAAATTTCTTTATTTGTGTATAATTTTAATGTAATTGTTAATAACAATTACTAACAATAACAATTAATGTAATTGTTCAAGGAATTTATATCATATCTTTCATTCATATCTTTAAGGACACAAACTGAAGATGTGAGGACTAGCACATTAGATCCCCTGGCTAAAATGTACCTGGAGGATTTGTAAACATTGGAGATGAGCTGTGATAAAGCAGCATTGACTTTATAACCATCAAAATTAATAGTTACAGGTTGTTAGCACAAACTTTCTAACCCAATGCCCCTGCCCTCAATGCCTTCTGTTTTTTTTTCTGCAGATAAGTTCTTGATTTTTTTATATAATCCCAGATTTAACTAAAACATTACTTTACCAGAATAACTTTATTAGCTAATTAGGCACCTTTGACTAGTTTTCTTCTCTGTACAAGTTTTCAAGTTTCTTGTAAATATGGGTAAATAACTTTTTTTTAGGAGCAAAAAAACATTCAATCAGATTATCAGTTCAGTAGGCAATTTGTGTTGACCTCTGCTGTGTCACTCAGGGGGTGCTGGTACATTAAATCAGGATGACTGACTTTCGATCCTTTTCTAAACAATGGGACGGGATGGAAAAGTAAGTCAAATCTGTATTTCGTTTTAGCTACGGGATTTTCTCCTTGTCTATAACAAGATGACAGAAATCTGCTTCCAGCGTTGCACAAGTAATTTGAACTACAGGACACTCACAATGGATGAGGTAAGGGTGGTGAGTGAGGAAGGATTATTTCACTGTGTGTTTATTGTGTGAGAAATAAAATAGGAAAAGCAAGAAACATTGTTCAGGATGCCTGAAACTATACAGTTTTTTTGCTGCTGCCCAAGAGGCACACGAAGTCACCGACCAGAGATAGTTTTGGGGAGCAGCAATGCTGGACAGTTATTTTGGAACATTTGGTTCTGGTAACTGGGTCCATGGGGTTCTCTATGAGTAACTTCTGTCATTTGTTCTGTGCATTATTAAGGGGGCAGTCGTAACAATTGTGTTATGTGGCTACCTTTAGTGAAAGACAGATTGAAATACTGTGAATAAATGGGATATTGTGTATGATAAATCTCTTGCCTGTCTGCAGATGCACAGATGGTTCTGGGAAATAAAATGAACCTGCAGCAGAGGAAAAACATCCATTTATAATTGCTACAGTAATTGGTGTAGTCAGCTACATACAGTAGCAAAAGCAAGTCTTGTATTTAGGGGTCACTGAACCCTTGACATTAGCTCTTCTCTGCAGTTCAGATTGGTCTGCTATGAGATACATCTGTACATTTAAAAAATTGCAGTACATATAATTGTAACGTACTTATTTTTCTGAGGTTATTACAAATTACAAATTCTACAATCGGTACAATATTCTCTGGAATTGGGTGGTTTATGTGTACTATACTGTACTGTATGTGATCTCTTCTCCCATCTTCACATTTTGAGGTGAAATCTTAAGTATTAATCATTGCAAATATTGCTTTCAAATTATTAAAGGAACACTATTTAAAAATGAATTGTCCTTATTGTTTTGTAAATGTGAATTTACAAAATGTAATGTGTTTTGTAAATATGATGATTGCATATTCATGATCATTTATTGTGATCTTGCAGTACCTAATGGGTAGCTTTTGTTTTAATTGCATTTACTGTTAATCTTACTGACATTTGAAGGTGTGACAAACTGCACCTGACTTTGTTAGATGTGAGGGCATGAGAAAGAGTACACACTAAATGACTGTTCACTCAGAGATATGGTGCTATGACCCAGCCTACCAGCATTTTGTATTACAAGGAAATATTAAAGAATATTCTCTTTCAGGTGTCATTTCAGATGTCAACAGTTGGTCTAAGCTTGTGAAACGTGAAGACATTATTGAGATCTGAAAGGACACGCTTCAGAAAGAGATTCAGACAACGCAAATATTAGAAAGTGGTTGTGAGAGCAGGCCAGGTGATTGGTGCCAGAATCTGATTATTTGAACTTTCCCAGGAGCGCTGTCTGGACAGCTGTGCTGGCAAGCTGATTCGCTCCAATCACCGCCTCATGGGAGCCTACCTTCAGGTGATGCCCGGTATCGTGCAGCGGAGAGTGTCGGAATACGAGACCAAGGCGAAAGAGATGGCACAGGCTTCCGAGGCAGCCTCCCTTCCTGATCCGAGTGCCCCTCAGCCTGTTGAGGGCACCTTCTTTCCAGGACAGGGTAATCCAGACACATCCACTGACAGTGCCCAGCAGAGCCCTGGTCTATAGCCTGTGTGGAGACACTTAGAGACAATCCAGTGTCAACAGTGGATCACAATGGCCTGCTGGGCAAGGCTGAGAAAGACAGGGGGTTCAGAAGAGCAGCTCTGCTTCTCTGGAACCCAACTCCTCCAGATGGATGCAGAATGTTGGCCAGTATGACTGTTGAAGCAGAGGAAGCTGTCCCATTTTTGGTGATCTTCAGATTAACATGACATGTGGTTTATTTGTGAGTTAATTTTAGAGTTGTTTTTTTATTAAAAAACACAAAAGTGAAATTGGAGAAGACAGTGTTTTCATTTCTTACATTTCTTAATGTCATATCAGTATTGTCTAGATTTTGTAAAGCTCTTGTGTGGGAGTCACCTCAATGAACTGTATGTTCATCTATTTTTCTGTTATATACTGTATCTGCCCACATTAGAATCAATTTCTCATTTATCTGCATTAGTGCCCAGCAGACACACTCAGGGTAGATTGAGGGAATATAAACAGACTGGCCTACGATTCTACTTAGCCACCTTTAAAACATTGTTTGTAATTAGTTGTAATTTTCCAGTACATGGAATATATTTTATTAATAATTCAATGGAATCAACACAAAACACACATTTTGCAAATTAAATTCATTTCACAAAAATAAGTGCCTCAACTATTAGCACCCTTGATTTCAGTTGTTCATGTTGTGCACCCTCCCTTTGCACAGATATGCGCATTTGAGACTTTTTCTATAATGCCTTATTAGATTGAAGATCACATTGGGGGGGATCATAGAATATTCCACTATACTGAATCTTTCCAAATCCTTATTATCCTTCAGGCAATGCTTATTGACTACTATCTACAATTCAAACCACAGGTTTTCAATGGGGATGAAGCGGCCTGAGGTGGCCATTGCAAAATGTTGAGTTGGAGGTCAATTAACCATTTTTTGGTTGATAATGATGTATGCCTGTGGTCATTATCTTGTTTGAAGATCCACTTAAATCCAACTTGAAGCCCCATGGCAGTGGCAACCAGGTTTTTGGCTAAAATGTTCTTTGTAGAGTTCATAATGCCAGTGACCTTATCAAGGGCCAAGGACAAGTGGAAGCAAAACAGCCCCATTACATTAAAGATCCACCATTCTGTTTCACATGAAATATGATGCTCTTTTCTGCATAAACATCCTTTTTAGACTGATATTCCTGACAAAGAGACCTATTTTTGACACATCTGACAATAGCAACCTGATCCAAACCAACTGCCAAAGCTGTTTAGCAAGCTGCAGGCACTTACCGTGCATTTGTTGGTTGCTCTGAACATATATTACAATACAAGAATTTGTTTTTTTCATTTTCATTTTGAGTGTAAATGTAGGTTCTTATCTATGTTGTTTATTTTATACAGCATTTTTTGCTAATCTTCATCAAGGTTAACAAATTTTGGAGGTGACTGTAAATGGAATGAAAACGCCAACTTAATGAATTTTTGTAAACAGAAGTGCGTTCTGTCAATCTGGCTTGAAATTTTCCAAAATAATTGTTCATTGCTGATGCTCTAGTGATGTCCCAAAGAATTCAGATGCAAATTGACACATCCTTATTAAATGGACAGAGCATTATCTGAAACTAATTCACCTTCCTCTTTTTCAAAGGGTTTAATGCAATGTAACTAAATTAACAGGAAGAATGTTCTCTCAGAGCTTAAAATACTTTTAGTGGATTTCACTTGAGAAACTATGAGTAGTAACAAAAGGATAAAAAGCTATTTGAAACTGATTTAAAATTATAAATCAGTAAATCTGGGATAGTGTATGTATAATTCAAGTCAAAAGAAATACAATGATTGTAATGTTCTGTTTCTCTGATTCAGTGGCTCTAATTTGTGAGCATATTTGTTTTTTACAACTACAATAAGGACTTTGCAATTCAATTGTGAAGTGGTCTAATCTATCTCTGTTAGTCTCTGTTGCCTATATTAATGTAGGCTTTAATTGCAGTCCTTGGAGGCCCCAGGCCCTCCTGATTTGCAGTCTATCTCTGTTCTTTACTGCTCATTTAACTCTGTATTTGACTAAACTAGACCAATTTTACCTATTTCCTTGGCCTGAAGCAAGGGAAAGATTTAAACTCTAAACCTTTCTGATGAACCTGGACTTTAGCACTTAATGGACACTGGAAAAGCATTTAAAATAACAAGTACTGACACCGTTATGGAGGAGGAAACTGCTATGAACTACTTCAATGGCATAATTTACATGCACAACCCTAATCCCTCGAGAACCACACTCCAGAAGGTTTCTTTATGTCTCTTTGTCTATATCTGAGAGAAGTGTGGAATGACATGAGGAAGATCTCCGGATACAAGTTGTCTGGTGACCAACAGAGTGAGGGAGGCCTGGAGAGGGCCAATGAGCTGAATCTTTTCTTTAACAGATTCGATACAGGGTCCAATGTCCACTCACCTCACAGGCCTTCACCCCAGTCACCCCATCATGAGATCCCTCCCACTCCTACTCCATCTTCCCCTGCCCTCCTCGGCCTATCCATCACAGCTGACCAGGTCAGAAGGGAGTTGAGGAGCCTCCATGCAGGGAATGCAGCGGGTCCTGACGGTGTCAGCTCCAAGGTGCTAAAGATCTGCGTGGACCAACTGGGTTCAGTGCTGCAGTACATCTTCAACCAGCCTGAGATTAGAAAAGGTTCCGATGCTCTGGAAGACATCTTGCCTGGTGCCAGTACCCAAAAAGGGGCACCCTAAAGTCTTGAATGACTACAGACCAGTGCACTGACATCACACCTAATGAAATCTCTGAAAAGGCTTGTACTGGACCACCTCAGAATCCTGGTGAGTACAGCACTGGACCCCCTGCAGTTCACCTACCGGCCACACTTGGGAGTGGAGGATGCAGTCATCTATCTGCTACACAGAGCTAACTCTCACTTGGAGAAGACGGGGAGCATTGTGAGAGTTATGTTCTTTGACTTCTCCGGTGCCTTTAACACCATCCATCCACCTTTACTGAAAGATAAGCTAAGGGTGGCGCAGGTGGACACTCCCCTGATGTCCTGGATTATAGACTTTCTGACCTGCAGGCCACAGTATGTACGGCTACAGAGCTGTGAGTCTGAACAGGTTGTTAGCAGTAATGGGGCTCCACAGGGGACTGTCCTTGCTCCATTCCTGTTCACCTTTTACACCTCTGACTTCAGGTACAACTCTGAGACATGTCATCTGCAGAAGTTTTTGGATGACTCTGCAATTGTGGGGTGTATTAGGGAGGGGAGGGAGGAGGAATATAGGAGCTTGATTACCAACTTTGTGGAGTGGTGTCATCTTAATCATCTCCAGTTTAACACCAGCAAGACCAAAGAAATGATCTTGGACTTCTGAAGGAATAAGTCTCCGCTGAACCCTGTTTCCATCCAGGATGAGGACATAGAGGGGCTACAGTCCTACAAGTTCTTAAGGGTACACCTGGATGATAAGCTGGAGTGGTCTGGTAACACTGACGCCCTGTACAAGAAAGGTCAGAGCCAACTCTATTTTCTTAGGAGGCTCAGGTCCTTTGGTGTGTGTGGAACACTGCTACACATTGTTTTATGAATCAGTGGTGGCGGCAGCCATCTTCTACGCTGTTGTGTGCTGGGGCAGCACCATCATGACAAGAGATGCAAATAGGCTCAATAAACTTATCAAGAAGGCTGGCTCTGTGTTGGGGATGAGCCTTGACCCCCTGGAGGTGGTGGCTGAGAGGAGAATGCTGACCAAGCTCACAGCCATCATGAACAACGCCTCTCATCCGCTTCATGGGACTGTTACTGGGCAGCGGTGCAGTTTTAGCAACAGAGTGCTCCAGCTACAGTGTTCAAGGGAACGTTTCCGCAGGTCTTTCCTCCCAGCGGCAGTCAGGGTGTATAACGCTGCCCTAGGCTAGGACTGTTACCCCTTCATTTGCTCGTCTATGGACAGTATGTTTGCTCCATTGTACTTTTTGGACAGTCAGTCAGTCCATAAACATGCATATTTTTCATATATTTTTATTGTTTCTACAGTGACTATGGTCATCACATTTTGCACACACCTATGTATTTATTATTTAGGTATTTTATATTTATTTTGTTGTCTTTTGTTTTTAGAACTATTCTGATGTCTGTTTTTTCTTGTCTTGGGCTGGACTGCTGTAACACATCAATTTCCCTACGGGATTAATAAAGTCTTATCTAGCTATCTCTATGCCTCTTTATATCATCAACAGCTGGAAACACATAAAAAGAGTGGTTCTCTTAATACCCAACTCAAGTAGATCATTAAGAGCAGAGATACACTCCAGGACTGGAGTTGTGCACCTGCAATAGACCAGTCTTCAGACTAGGAAGGCTGCTTTTCCTTTTTTGTTTTACATAACTAACCACAGGACAAAAATGGGCTTCACTATGTGAGCGAGTATAACAGTATTCATTTTAAAAAGAATGTACAGTCAACTACAAGATGTGCAATCACAGTCCAGTCCAAGGAGGATTTTTTTTTCACGTAATCCAGATTTATTCCTGAACCAGGACAGCTGAGTACATCATTAACAACATATAACATTCTTGATCATTTGTGACACTTAAACCTTAAAAATGTGGATGCTGGAGCCAAGAAAACTACAGGATTAATTAAACACTACAGGTAATAAAAAATTTGATATGAACAGATTTCTACCGTTACCGACTTGCAGTAATGCACACTTTAGTCCCGGGGTAAGCAAACCCCAAATCTGGCTTGCTGAACGTTTCTAAGTGGCTTGCAGCTTGCTACTGTTCGAATCTTGAGGGTTACTTTTTGCATCAGATATTGAAAATCTTCCCCGAATCTCAGCGTACTCAAAGTGGAGTATTAGCCTGTGGCAAGATAAAGGACAGGCCGAAGGCAAACAGTTTAAACAACTGTGGGGAGGGTGGCACTGTCACCTACAGTAGGTGCTGTCCTCCCCCCCTTACAGCGACTGCAGGCAGGATGGTGTTGTGATTCAGGCAACATCTGCTTGCTGAGCATTTTCCACAGCGTTTTTATCTGCTCGGATCACCATAGAGACAGCTGATGCAGAGCACCTGGATTTAATAAGAGCTGTCACACTAGCAGGTACTCTGAAGGTATTTATACCCTTCAGTCTCTCCTTGGAGATCCGGCATTGTTAACATCTCTTCCCTTCTGAGCCACCATCCAACATCCCAGCTGAGCCCTTCTTGTTGCTGGTTCCAGTTCCCATAGGCTCTGCTTGAGAATTCTACCCACAGCTGTGCTGTCTGGAGGATTCCAGTGGCTGAGAGCAGACTGGAGCTCAGTCAGGTCTGAAGCAAGAACCCAGCCTCAGCAGAAGTCTCTCTCAGCCTGGTCCAGATAGCAGGAAAATTAATTTTGTCCTCTTCCAGGCCTGCCTTACAAGAGACCACGCAAACAGCACACAGCTTAGTTTTTGGAGGAGACAGCTCTTAGGCATACACCTTGAATCAACCCATTTCCTGGTGCTCTCCAGCTGGACCACTCGTTTGGGGTTTCCTGTCTGCGTGAAATGAAATAGTGATTTTTGTATTTATAAACAAACATCTCAACAAAAGGAAAGGGGGGAATTAATATTAATATATTTATATTAATAGAGAAGCAATAAAAAAAATAAACAGTAATATGACAATGTATAAATTCTTATTTCTGAACACATCAAATCATGGTTATCACCTAATTCTTAAACAGTGGCATGGTAATGTAAAACTCAGCAACATGAAATTTAGTTTATTTACCTATTTTACTATTTGTCTACCTACTATTTAACACATTTTGTTATTTATCTAGTCTGAGACATACACACTATTAAACTGAACCCAATTTGGGTGACTGTGATTTCAGACATTGTCTACACTTTATTCAAAATATATATAAACAAATGTATGCATTGCTTCTGTTGTAGACTTGTCTAAGGTTTGTTATAAATATTACTTTTATTACATTTTGCAAAGTTTAATAAGTTCATCTGACTCAAATAACATGCCAAAAAAATCTTAACACAGCCCTCAAATTTAGACACAATACCTGGGCTATGAGTTGTTTTATGGTGTTTATAGAGATGGACTATTTGCAATTGCTTTTTATTATATTGCATATAGGGTTTCTGAGTTGGACTGCTTCATAGCAATGGAGCCCTGGGTTCAATTCCTGGAGTGCTGTCTGCTTGGAGTTTGCATGTTCTCTCCAAGATAGCATGGGTTTCATCCAGGGGCTTCGATTTCCTCGCACAGCTCAAAGACAGTAGTAACTTAATGGACGTCTGTAACCTTGGCCATGCAGTGAGTGTTTGCATGCCAATAGCAAAAAATCTCACATAAATCTATTCTGAATTTACAACATAACTGTGAAAAATACAAAAGGGTGAAAGCACTCCAGGCACTCCAGCAGCTGTTTTGCATTCTTTTGGTCTGTTCAGTTGTTGGTCTCTATAATGTAGGTCTCTAGCTGTACTGTTACAGCTTATATGAGGGACATTATTGTGGCTTCCTTTGTTCTTAATTCCGTCATATTATTTAATTGTTGTTTTGTATTGTTATTTCAAGGAAAAATGTCCTTTATTTAGGTCATCTGTCAACCTGCGTCTTTTTTTATTTGGATATGAATACCTTAAACAGCCAACAGAAGGGCACCTCAGTCCATTCTGTTTATAACCGCTTCTTCCAATTCAGGGTTACAGTGGAGCCCATTCCAGCAAGCAACAAGCACAAGGCTGGATACACCGCGCACTGGACACTAGTCCATCGCCGGGCACACACACTCTCATACCAGCATCAATTTGCCCAGAAGCCAATTAACCTACCAGTATGTCTTTGGATTATGGGAGGAAATAGAAGCACCATATTAAAACCCACAAAAACATGAGGTGGAACATACAAACTCCACACATATAGCACTGAGGTCCCCAGCGAAGCGATTTTCTTCATGACCAATCATTGATAACCTCAAAAAGTAAGCAGTATATCTGTGTATACAGTTTCCTTTCTAAGCTGTGCATGTTAATGCGGTGCACTTTCAGTATTTCACAGAGTTTAAGTTTCAAAACATGTAACCAGGTGATAATGTGGGGGAAAAGGAGTAGTGTCCTTGCACAAGTAGCATGAACTAGCAATATTATGCAACACAAAAACCATGACATTTCCATCAAAGTAAAGTCCTTCAGTCCTTCAGTGACCAGTACAGCAACATTAAGCAACGCAAGTGACAGCCAAAACACCTGTTATTTCATCCAAGTTACTTGTAATACAATTGTGGTGGTACAAGAAGACCGGCTTACCTCTTTGGATAAGCGAGTAAACATATCTCCGACCCTGAGAAAATCCAATATTAAATAAGAGTTTCCCTTCTGTCTGAAAGGCTGAGGGGAACATGTACGTGACTTCTGCCCTATGTGGAAAAAACATGGCATAATAACAATTAATGTGACTAAAATTAAACATTCAGAAGTCATACAGCAATTGATCAATACCGCCTACCTATCACAAAAGGGTAACTTTGTAATCAAAGTTTAGGCACATCAGAAGGAAGACTCCAAAGAAGCCAGAGGAAACACAGCAGCAGATAAGGCAGCCAAAAGGTCCACACTGGAGACATTAGATCTGGGAATAAACGTTGCCCAACTTAAGCTATCTATATCTGAGAACAGACTGGGGACCTAGTGCCCTGGTATGAAAAAGAGGCCTCAGAAACTCTGAGGAGTTAGGAAAAAAAGTAGCTGGGCTCACTACGGAAGGAGTCTAGAGTTGAGGGGATCATGTGGTGGTATTCACTGGATTGTGACAACCCCTCCTGCAGACATACCATGGACCAGGACATGTAGGGAGGGGGGGAATGAAAGCTCAGATAGAAAAAACATGGTGTTGGCCTGGCATAAGCAGGAACATTAGTGATTTCTCCAGATGGCGTGTGATATGTCTGAAGAATGAGGTTGGACAGGGATTTAAGGTTAAACTGGGGCATGCTTCTTGACTCTTAGGGTCGTGGACACACCTCCAGATGGACTTCACTGGCTTTGCCACACAGTGATAAATCATCTAATTAGTAGGTAAGTCAAAGCATTCCCGTGTAGAGCATGTATACTGTAGCTTTAGTTGACGCAAAGTTGCTAGCCACAGAAGTTTTCCCAAGGTGGGGAAAACTAAGGATCAGGGTACACATTTTATGGGAAAACTACACAATTCGTTTTAGGATTATTCGGGGTAAAGCAAACGTTCTACAGTATATCACTTACTACCCCCAGAGCTCAGGCATGGTAGAGCACATGAACCGGACAGAAAAATAACACAGCTTATCAAGGAAGTGCAAGAGATAGACAAGGGGTGGCACGTGCTACCGCCTGCCATCCCATGGAACATTAGGGCAGTGTCAAACTGATTGACAGGACAGACAACATTTAAAGTGATGATGGGACAGGTTATGAGGTTACCACACAACGCACCACCAGTAGTGGCTGGGGAGGGGAACATTTTCTTCCGTGGAAAAAATAATTGAATTCCTGAAGGAGCTAGACAGTATATCCAGAAGAGACAGTGAGCAAACAACGGAGAGATAAGAGGAAAGTGACAGAAAGGAAGAAGAGAAATGGGAAGGGTGCCCAAAAACCTTACCCCGATGTAGGTGACTGTGTATTAACCAAAAGGTCTGTCAGAGGGGCTTGGAGCCCAGATGGAACGGGCCATATCAAATTCTTCTTACATCACACACCTCAGTATGCCTGCGGATGAAAGGGGGGTTGAGATAACGGCACTGATCAGAAGTCAAATAAGTGCATGGGGAGGGAAGTATTCTTGCAGGAGAAGAGATTTGTGAGGATGTGAATCTTCCTCTTAACTAACACTTTTCTTTCCACAAGGGTACCCCTGACAGTGCTTCTAACCCTGGGTGACCTACAGTATAAGATGCTGCTTGGTTTGCTCTGTTTGCTCTGTCTCTCCTAGAAGGGCATTACATGAGATTCCCATCAGAAGACCCTCTGTGACCCCCTGATCCCCTATCGTGATCGTAGGGGAAAGGACCCGTACGATACAGTGGGAGTTATGTAATCTGGGGAAAGCCACTCACATTTTCTGCATAATATAAGCTTCTCAGGTAATTGATCCAATAATAAAATAAATCGTCTTACCTCCTAAGTAAAAAACCTTAAAAAAGACTGGAAAAAAATACTTCTACAGATACCTCCAAATTAGACGGAATGTAAAAAGTTGAGTAAAACAACTAAATACAGAGTAAACTAATAAACTGTTTGATAATTTTATAGCTTCACACAAGTAAAGCAAACAGAAGACAAATAATATCAAAACTGTATAGTAACTTTGAAAATATGAAAAAAAGATTCAACAGAATATATTAAAATGAAGTGGTAAAAAGAAAAAAAGATAAATCAATTTATGCAGAACAGTTGAATAACATCAGCAGACCTCAACAAAGCTCCACCAGTTCACAAATCTGAAGAAATTTCTGTTGGAAGAATGTGAGTTGTTTTTTATCAATCCCAAAATTCAAGCAAAATAATGAGGCAATAGTTCACAATATTGGAGGTTATGTGGAGAATTAGTAGCAACTCATTTACACATATTCTGGTCATTTCCGAAAATACAACAATATTGGAAACTAATACATTTTGCGCTTATTAGTATAGTGAAACTAGACATTCAGTACGGTTTGAATTCTCTGTTATGTGTTTGTGTAATTTTACTTTTGACTACATGGAACTAAAGGATAGATACTGTATATACAGTACTAGTAATTCTTTTAGCTGCCAGTAAGAAAACTATCATGAGAAAATGGTTTTATAAAGTACTCCCAATACTGGAAGAGTGGATCAATGTTATGAAGGGGATTTATATTATAGAAAAGATCACCTTTTCTCTTAGGTAACAAGTGGAAAGTTTTAGCAAATACTGGAAAGCCTGGATGGGTTTGTGGTCCTATTGAGATTGTGTGAAAGAGGATGAAACAGTGTTTTGTCTAGATTGTTGGTTATTTGTTGTGTTTTTGCTGATTATATTCCTAGATGTACTGTAACCTCCCATCTATGTTGGCATATTATAAATAGTTAATTGTATATGAAAATGAATACAATCAAGAAATTAAAGATGAAAGCAGTAAATTATTTTACTTTGCATTGTTGTATTTGTAAATCCTTTCATCGTTAAATAAAAAGTAAAAAAAAGAACTACAGTACATGTCGCAGGATGTGGGCCATTGAGGCAATAAAAGCCTGGGTGATTAGGTTATGTTTATTTCCAGGGTGGTGTCAATGTTGCCTCTCACTCAGGGGGGGCAACTGCAGTTGTCCCAGTGAATACCGCCTAGCAGGAACAATTAGGTATTGAGACTTGGAGGTGTGAGGAGTCGCAGAGCCAGTTTAGCCAGACAAAGGGAGGAGAGAGAGCTGGAGGGTGAACAATGACCTGATAAGGTCCCATGACACCTACAGGAGCTTGGCACCCCCAGTCCTCAAACAACACAAGTTTCCTCCTGGAAACCTACTGGGCAAACCTGATTCTGCCAGGGACTGTGGAAAATCCCCTGAAGGGGATTGGCTAAGGAGGGGGATAAAAACACACCTGAGACAGAACAGAGTTGTCTCAGATTTCCCACTGGACCCTGGAGACGACACAGGCAGTGCCGAGGAAGCTTCAGAGTGCGAGACCATGGAGGCAAGGACCTATTAATCCAGGAATTGACAACTACGGGAGACATTGGCATTGTAACAGAGGTACTGTACAGAGACTTTTTAATACCTGAAGGCAAAGGACAAGGAACCTGGCCCAGCTAACGGATACAAAATGAGCGGAAATAGAGTACAGCTCGTGGGAGGATTTCTAGTGTAACCTGAGATCGGGAAATAGAACTGGGTGATACCCCTCTCCTTAAAGTGGTTGTTCGTCTCCAGGCCATCAACGACTTTCACCAATATTAAGAAGAAATGTGGTAGTGGCCTCCCTTCAGTACTTTACAGAAGAAAAGACTGCTGTCCCTCTGGATTTCATTGCGCCCCTTTGAACTATTTTCTTGTTGTTGTGGATGTTCCTTTTTCTATGCTTCTTAGAATAGTAGATCGTGTTGATGTATGTTGAAAAGAAAAGTATTATTAAAGTAAAAGTATATTGAATTATATTGTTATGTTAAGAAGGAGCCTCTATGTACCTTCTACAATAGTGAGAAGGTAAAAAAGGTTAAAAAAAATCTTTTTAACTTTGTGACTAGTTTTTTAAGGCAAGCTTATGCAGGACGTGATCACCATAGTAACTAGTAAACTGCAGGCAAGGGTTCTGAGAGGGCAACGTGCGCCCGCAATTCAAGACTAACAAACACAAGACCACAATAACCCAAGTAAAACTGGTCTTTAACTGGTGATATCTAATAATGGATGAAAAATTCAAAGGAAAAGGTGTGATACTTTAAAAAATACTGTAACTCCTATGCCTTGAAAATTAAAAAGACCTTCACTGCATCTTGTATCTTGAGAGGAGGACAGAGAAAATCTTTCCAACAATACCACAGTGTCCTAGTACTTTCCACTAGATTGTATTTATGACACCTGCATTATCTTGCAGGAGAGAGATTAACACTTGTCACACAGTCCATTTTGAATCTCAGAAGTAAATGTTACAATTGAACACTAGTAATGTTCCGACTGTTACAGATGTTGAGGGCTCTGATGTTGATTTTGAAGATGTATAGAAATTAAAATCACCATTTCTTGATCAATTTCACAATATTCATATTAAAGCAATGCCTGATATATAAAGAAAGAAAATAATGGGCATACTTAATATTTTGGCTCAGAAACTTACAATTTTTGTCACATTTGCTGGCATCAATCCCAATACAGGCAGACATACAGTACTAACAAGCTGAGTATAGCAACTACAAAAAAAAGATGGAAAGTATACTCCATCAGACAGAACAACATCTATTTGGGAGGTAAGTTTAAAAAATACAACATTAGTGTTTCTAAATGGCAAGAAACATCACTTAACAAATCAAGAATTGATGAATGTGTGGGACAGCTAGGAATTCTTTACAAAGGATGTAAAAAGGAACCTTTTGACAATAAAATTGTATTTATCAAGAATAAGAAAGTGTCCTGACCTTGTTGAAGAGCATGAACACAACAAATTCCACAACACCTCAGGCATTCAAAAGCCTCTTATAACAAAAAATAAATAAAATTATAACTGTAAAGATCACTTTATTGGCCATATACAATTTTTTGTATTAGGAATTTGTCTTTTCACATACCCCAACTTGCTCTCCATGAGACACGTGGACAGGGAGGGGTCAGAGTTGTTTTTATGACAAAATCCCAAAATAATACAAAGTTAAGATCTATACTACTTTTCATTGAAAACCTGCATGATTTGAGCTTTAGTGTGAAAGACCAGAAGTTTACAAAAATTTTGAGAGATACAGGTGCTGCTCAGTCTTTCAATCTTGCAATTAATTTCCCTTTTTCGGACCAGACTTCTTATGACTCCAGTGTATTACTGCAATGCATAGAGATGGGGTATGTGATGGGTCCAATACATACTGTGAATTTACTGTACGGTCTCATTTAACTACTGGCTTTGTTAAGGTAGGGGTGCATCCTACTGTAGTACTGGTGTGGTATTTTAAGGAGTACTGCAATGTTTTTTTATATTTTAGGGTTAGAAACAATCAGCATTGATGAGTGTATTTCAAACCACAATAAAAAAAATGTACATAGTAACCTGTAAAACTTTCAATTTACATCACAAAACTAGATGAAATTTATAGGTATGCGCAGTACATTGATCTGTAATTCAGAACAAGGCAACAAAACTTCTGGTGAGGTGCTATAGCCCTATTACATTGTAGACAATCAGGCTTGCGAATACATCTCTTTTAATCCAATAAAAATATTGCTCTGGAATTCAAGACGGTTTCGCCGACAAATACTACTTATTTGTTAACTCTGCATGCAGATCACATTGGGAGATTTCTACAGTGAAATGTCTCCTGCACAACTTGTACTTATTTGCTTGTACATTGCATTAGTCATTATGGTGACTAGTGAGCAGAAAGGACTGCATCACGTTGCAATTTGTTGGAATTTGAATGCGAGTTTGTGACAACATGGCAATTTACAGTACTTTCACAAAGTTCACGGTTTTGCACTTAATTCGAAATTTGGAAAATGTTTCTATAATTCAAAGAATTTATTTATTACTGAGATGTATTAACTGGTCTGAGAAATTGTAACTGCATTTACCCTGTGAGAGACGTCAGAACAGTTAAACTGATACATTGGTCACGTATGTTAGAGGGTTAGATTTGGGGGAAGTTTTCTTTAATCTGAAGAGTTATAGTGGAGTTACAATATCTTGTGAGATGCCTACTTTGTTTAAACAAATATTATGTTATTAAAGTTGGGGGTGGTATGTCCCGTTGTGTTTGTTCAATGGAACAGGCAGTCTTCTTTGTATCTATCTGAGTATCTTGTTTGATTTGTGGGTGTTAGTAGTTACAGTAGATGTGTGGAATGGTAGTGCTTTTTTCAGCACTACTATTGTTTTTGTTTTTTGGGAAAGGGAGTAAGTGGGTGAAAACAGATAACCTAGAATAATGTAGTAGATTTTTGAATGTGCTTCCTTGTGTTCAAGGTAGATGCAAACACATACTGTATTTCAGTTTGTTTCACTTCAAGACATTAAACAGCTGGAGATTGTTGGTTTGATCAGGCTGGTAGAACTAGGCTTTAATTCCGATCATATATACTGTATACCAAATGATCTGGGTCCAATTCCAGTCAATTTGCAAGTTGTAATTCATCTAACAAATATACCACTATTTTCAGATAGTAACTGATAGTAACTTGGAGATAACTAATATGATAAAAAAGCATGTGAATTACACAATACTAAATTAAAATTAAGTGCTTCACATTTCATTGAAAATGTTGGTATTACAATTGTTAGGAATAGTAGCAATTACAGTATATTTGTATACAAAATACTTTTAGTAAGTAACCTCTTACCAAGACTTTGCCTAACCCTTAAAAGATTGTGAATGTAAAGTGAATATTTAATATCATGTGGAATACAATAACAACAGCAAAATGTAGTTGAAATGAACATGTCAAAATGTTTAAAATAACCACAAGTGAATGACTTAAAGAAATTGATCAGGTTTTTCAAAGTGGAATATAGTAGCTCTACCAGCTATATAACTAACTATATTATATTTAGTTACATAAATTAATATTGTTAATGAGGTTCAGAAAATGTCTTTAGTTACATTTTTCCATTTTCATGATTCAATATTCATTGAAAAAAATAATATATTGTGTTTTTTTATAAACTATATAAACATTATATAGTTAGAACGAGGTCATCAAAACTTTTCCAAAATACACATAGCATGTGACCAATTTAAGGACTCTAAATGGGAAAATGTTTATGAAGAAGGTGGAATACTGTTGTGTACATTTTATTTCTTTAATTTTAAGCTCCCAGTACCAGCTACAGTATATACAGTATGAATATCATATTTATAAATTAATATTGTTTATGACATATAGAGATATTGTACTTCAGTTATTTTTATTGTCAGCTACCAAAACTTTCACTTAGTTACATAATTCATTAGTATTCTATATTGAGTGGATTTAAAGACGTACAATAAGGAAACATTAGATGAAGCAATCCTTTCATTAACACCTAACACCACAGTTCCACCTATCGATCAACTTTGGTCAGTAAACCACATTGAGAAATAATACTGCGCCTTGCTGTTGTATGTACTGTACTGTATAACACAGCTAGTGTTCTGAGTGTCTGCATCTGTATATACTGTAATGATATCTGCGGGTTGGTCGTGTGAAAGCACCTGTTCGAGCCAGTGTGCTCAAAACACTCTCGTTTCTGGTTTTACTTCTTCATTTTCCTTTTACTCCTTTTACCCACTCCCTCTCCTTGCTCCTCCTTCTTCTGTTTAGTATTTTTTAATTTATTTTCCATTTAAAGTCTGCTGAGATGCAGTGTTGTGGCAAAACTTGTGTTCATTCACTATCATGCCACAAATTGTACTGTTATGTCTCGTGCCTTGAAATATTAATGGTATAAAGTCATCTGTTACAATGAGAAATATTGCACTAGTTGAAGAAATTGAAGGTTGATGTGTGTCATCTGCAAGAAACACATTTTCTAGGATCACAATACGACAAACTATTGCAATTTAAATGGATTTCAAAATTTATTTTTGCATCACATAACTCAGAGTAGAGGAGTAACAGTTTTGATTAATACATGTTTGTGTTGTACTATCTAAATCTATAATACACCATGAAGGGAGATTTATTATAATTCATTGTGAAATAAACACTAAACAATTTATAATTATTATTACATAATTAGTTTTAGAATTCATATAATTGCTCAGAAATTAATTATACTTTAAAGCTACTTTGGTAATTGGTGGAAACCTCAATTTAGCATTACAGCATAGTCTAGATCAGTTATTCTGAACCTTTTGTCACCCACGGACAAGGTTAAATATTCCTCTACTGACCATGTTTCACAAAACAGCAGAAAGCATGGGCTTACGTGTGTGAAGGATGGAGGAGCGAGTTAGAGCTCATTCCCAGGCCACGGACGGGATTTTTGTTTGATTTTTTTTCATGGAAAAGATTTTGGATTTATTTGTTTGTTATTTTTTACAACCTTTTTTCTCCATCACTCACCCAAGAAAAAAATATATTGGTGCACCGCTGGTATGGGTAATTTTAAAAGAAGTCAAAATTATCCATCTGAACATTTTTTACCTATGCAAATACTGTACTGTACATACTATAAACAAACAAAACATACGTAAAAAAGGCAGACTCAACTAGGAACGCTGTTATTTTCAATGTTATACAGTTTCACTTGCTTTCTTCTAGAAAGATGTTAGATTTGGATTTAATTTTTATCTTCAGTCACATATTCTGTTATATCCAGTCGAGACCTGTACCTATTCTTTATTGATATAAAGGCTGAAAATCCGGTTTCTTACACGGGGAGGAAAAGGCATCAACATTTTTTTTTTCGAATTTGAATCCAGAAAACAGTTAAAGTGCATTTTGGAATTCCAATTTTAGTTCGCCATCAATACAAATGTAATTTAAATCTTCTTGTAATCTTGCTGGCAAATGTTCTGGTTTTAGAGTTGACAATAGATTGCGGGTCTAATTGCCCGAGTTATAATTTTCCGGAAAGTAATGTAAACTAAGACAAAAGAGAGTACATATTCGCAGATATATCCAAAGCAAACGTTAAATTATTTTAATCTAAAAAGGATTCCATTGCAGAAAAAATATTCCATTGTGTTTTTGTTCATTCAACAAAGCAAGCTAATAAAACCAAGACCTTTATCATTTGCACTAAATATACCGTAGGTTTTGCCGGTCCTTCATGCTGTAGATTTAATTCGTTCAATTTCGACGTTATGGCAGTTTAATTAGCTATTTTTTGTATCGGTAAGGCTGATATAATGCTCAAGCTTTAATTTTTTAAAGAATAACATTACTTCTTGGCAAAAAATAAATAATTTTGTATTTAACCTCTATAAAGACAACGAACTTCGGTGTACAAAACTTTCTTGGATTCGAGCCTTAGATTTACAGTCAGTTTTATTTTCATTATGTACAGTATTTATCGAGAGTCGTAAAATGTGTCCTGCAGTAGTTCTTTAGGGCACTTGCTTGCGAAAGAAAAAAATCAGTAAATATTAAACTCTCGACGACTTTTCATTCTAAGGAAATAATTCCAGCTAAGGAAATATTTTTCCCTCTCCGAAGTTCGTTAATTAAAAAAATCTTCCGGGTTAATTCTGAAGTCAGCGTGTTTTGTTTCTTAGTGGCGACGCACAAATGCAGCTGTAAAGCTTTAATTTGGCAAAACGTCTAGCATAAAACACATTGGGGTTTAGGATCACTGTACTGTAGGTTCCATTGCATATGAAGTCTAATTTAAATATTCATCATCATTTTCCCTATATTCTTTATTCTCTTTCTGAACTTGGAGTAGGTGCTTGCATTTCAACGCTTAACTAAAAACGACTTCAAAATTTGATTTTTTTTTTTGTTCAGTGCAGTGCGATTAAAGCAAAGCAGATCTTGTGTGTGAGACACCTTTTTTCTCTGAAATTTAACTGAGAAAATTTAAATTTTCAGTGTTGTTAATGTTCATTTAAAACTTTCATAAAAATATTCTTGTATTTATTGGCCCATAGGGCAAAAATACAGCTAATTCAATAGAGATCCTCAGTTCTTTGCACTCTGGGTACCTCATGAGCTAGGTTATAGCCAAATTTCCTGGTAGAATTCTAAACTACAGTATATCTTCAAAAAGAACAACTGCTCATTGAAGGGAAAAAGGAAGGTTTGTTCACCTTGACAGGTTCTTCTGATGGCCAATCATCAGCAAAGGCTCTTTTGTCACAGCTGCACTAGGAGGCCTGAAACAGATTTTATAATCAGGGGTGAATTTCCTGAAAGCATCGTAGCGCTAAGAACATCGTAAACTCGATCTTAAGATCGATCGTTTATTTACGAGTGTTTCCCAAAACCTATCGTAACTAAAGTAGCACGTTAAATCATTTGTAATCTACATGCTCCCCGACCCACTCGTTAATCACTAAGTTCTTCCTAAACTGGCTACCTTTTGAACCAACCTTAGGTGCAGAGTTCGCCAGACAGAAATTTGGAATACTAAACTTAATATTTGACTAGATTATATCAGCATTGTCATGCTGAAATGCAGTAATGCTTTATTTATGTATATATCATTGGGCTGTAGCGGTGGCTTGTATCTTAGCCTATACAGGCTACAATTGAAGAGGGTTATTGTTATTTGTGATTTATAGGGCTAATATTTATTTATATTTAAATTTTGAATACTGTTTTATGTTCTGTCATGATTGTTGACGGTAATGCTTATACCTATTTGCTTTTAAAGTTGATTGTAGATCCTGTATGTGTTGCGAGACCATACTAATTTGTGCACTTGACACATGCCAGTGTTAGTAGTTCATTTTCCCAGATGTCACGTTAATTTGACCAATTAAAATGTAGTTCCAATAAAACCAGTAACTATATAAAACAGCAGTATATTCTCATGAAACACTGTGAATCTTAACAATGGCAGCATGTCAAAGAATTATTGCTTTAAATCAAAGACGCCTTCCAGGATGCACACGATGACCGCGCAGTCAAGCTGTGTGAATTAATGCGGTGGTTCGAACAACCTTCAATCCACTTGATCATTCCAGTGAGGAGGCAATAATTGAAAGATATGGGTTGCCAAAAGCAGAAATATTGGCACTTCTTAATCTAGTGGAGGAAGACCTTTCCAGACCCACCCGTTGAAACTATGCTTTAACCCCTCTGGTGCAGCTCCTCATAGCGCTGCGATACTATGCTGCTAGAGGATTCCAGCAGACTGTCGGAGATGCACATGGACTCAGCAAGGCATCTGTGTGTAAGTGTGTGCATAAAGTCACCAGACTGCTTCTACGCCATGCAAGAACCTACATCACATTTCCGTGCACCCCTGAAGTGCTGCGTGAAACTAACATCAGGTTCCACAGAAACGGCCACATCCCCCGCGTTGTGGGAGCGGTGGATGGTACGCTGATACCAATTCATTCTCCCAGCCTCTTGGAGCCTAATTACACCTGACGTAAAGGGTTCTCTGGATTGAACATACTGGTGATTTGCAATCACCAAGGACTTTTTACGGATATTGTGGCAAAGTGTCATGGAGGTACCCAGGATGCCTTTATCTGGGCCAATTTGGCAGTGTGTCAGAAGGCAAGACAATGTGAGTTTGGTGGTGGATAACTACTGGGTGATAGCGGGTATCCCCTTCATTCATACCTGTTGACACCTGTAAGTAACCCCTGGACAGTGGCCGACAGCCAACACAGCCCATCAGCGAACCCGCAGCGTGGTGGAACACAGTATAGGCATTTGGAAAAGGCACCTCCGCTGTCTTCATAAATCGTCAGGTGGCAGCAGATTTTCACCTCAGCAGTGCTGCGCAGTGATAGTTGTGTGTGCGATGCTGCACAACATTGCTGTTAGAGCACACGTACCCCTGCCCAATGATGATGAGGAAGACGATGATGAGGAAGAAGTGATGGAGTTTGGAAATGTCCATACTCCTGATCTTACAGCACAGGGTGTATATGAGGCTGGTGTGGAGGCTAGACAGACCATCATCACTACCGTTTTCACATTTTTTTTTCCCTCAGTTCAGTTTCAGTTTTTTTCTCTTAGTTTCCCTGTATATTTGAGAAATAAACACACTTTGCATAGTCTGCAGGAGTGTGGAAATTCTTTATAAATTGAATATATATATACACATTGGTAACTTGTTTATATATTGCCTCCAGGCGGTGTCCGAGTGCCTGAAAAGAAAGTAAAGTAATGTATACATTAGGTTGCAAATAGAAAACTACAATAGAAGAGTATAGCCCAGACATGTTCACTGTAACTCACCCTGTTCAGAAGGCAGTATTATTGGCACCGATATAGAGGGCCGGTCATACTGTGCCTCCGACACAGCTAGCTCTCTCACTATCACATCGAGTTTCCTCTTCTTGTGTTCCATTAGCTCTGTGTGGTGCCTTTCTCGCTGCTCCAGAAGATCACATTGGAGTTTTAGTTGGAAACTCTCCCGTTCAAGAGCTATTAGCTCTTGACTACAGACACAGGCATTCACCTGTGTCTGTGGTTCAGGAGGTGGCCGTCGACTGGGGCCTGTCTGAGATGGCCCAGGGGTGGAATCTTCGCTGGAACAAAGGGATGGATGCTGGGGTGAGGAAGCGTGGGGTGGTGATGATGGAAACTCATTCCCACAGACATCTATCCCTCCAGATATTCCCTCTGCAGCAACAGGCCCGAGGATTGCCAGGGCTCTTTCCTCTTCTAGAGAAAGGGGCAATGTTGTCATCTGCCCGTCTCCAGTCTTGGCCGTCTCTCTCTTCAATTCGGCCGCTCTTTTTTTTTTCGCACATCAGAGCCTGACCGAGGTTGGGACGTGCAGGCACTCATTCTCTCGGCTATTTCATTACACTTAACTCTCTTCTCAGTGTTGGATAGGCTGCCGCGTGCCTTTGTCAACAATAACACTCAGTTGTTCTCAATTTCATCTAAAAGAAGAGCAAGCTCTTCCTTAGAAAAATGCGACTTTCTTTTACGCCGTGTATCTGTCATTGTTTTTGGCGTTCGTCCTTGAAACGATAGGTGTCAAATTTTGTGCCTATTTATACGCTTTTGCTTAATTGGTAATTAAATGATGTCATGTTTACTTCTTATTACTTTTTCACAGCTTTATTTAATCACACTGAAGGACCAAAACCGACACCATATAATGAAAGTATTGTCAATCGATTGTTTTTCAATTGACTTGTAATGCTTTTTGCTAAGCGACTTCAGGGGAGGGGTTAACAAAGAAGTACTTTATATTCGCTCATTAAATGACCGATTAAGAGGGGTTTTGGGAAACGCACGAAAAAGTAGCTCGTACGTTATGTACTAACATCGTAAAGTTGCTCGTTAGTCTCTAAGATTAATCGTTTTTGGGGAACTCACCTCAGAGCTAGTGGACACACAACAGTCAGAAGACTCTGAAAGTACACATCGTGACAGTTGTTTTCCTTGTAATACCTACATTAGTGCTCAGAATAGCCAGCTGCAGTACTGATACAAGAGGCACTTGATACAGAGATTTGGAACATGTCTCATAGAGGAAGCCTAACTGCATCACATGATTTCAGATATTCTGACTGCTTTGGTGTAAGACCCTTTGTTTCCAGCATGAGATAATATAACAAAAATATGTCAAAGAGCTTTGGAGAAATTTCAGTAATGAAATACCGTCTGTGTAAACAGATGTCTGAACTCATCCAGAAAAAAAACCTAATTTCTACACTCATACAGCACTAATGTCATTGCTCTCTTTCCACTGAAGATGGCAACACTCTCTCAAACCCATGCCCATCTGCTCCATACAAGCTTGAGTGCACAGTTCTGGTAAATTCTGATCTGGCAAGGGATTCTGTTTCTGTTCATGCAAAATATTGCAGGGTTGTGTGAATCAGCACTCTACTAAATGTAAAAATCCCCTCTGTGTAAGCAAGCACTCTGTTACAGGGCAATGGCTTTAAAAACGTGAACTAATCTCAGGATTAACTTCACCTATCTTAATTGTTCCAGTTTTTGTCCTCACCTAGTGACAATTGAGGCAGGCATTTGTGATGCTGTATGTGAGCTAATCTGCAGATATTTCAGACTTACACTTTTGGTTGGAACACACTTTTTATATTTTCTTTTTTTTTAGTTTATTTAAAGGTCCACATAACCTTCTATGTCTCAATTACTTGCAAAGGATGAAATCCTAGTGTTTGCTGCTAGACAGCAGTCAGTGCCGAATGAGTGCCCTCCTCTCCCTCCATCAACCCAGAAGACAATCCTAGAAGATCCTCACTTACTAGAATGGAGGCCATATCGTTAATGAAGTGGTCTTACTTGGGTATCATAGTTTTCCTTTTCGTAAAAACACCAGCATTACTTTAATATTCACAAGAAAGTATGTTTAAAATAATCACTCCATAAAACAGTTAAATCCATGTTATTTTGGTAATTTTTTTGAAGCCACAAAACCTGTTCTCTTTATTCTTTGGTACCATAAAATTTCTCCAAATGTATACTATAAAATATCAACACATTTTCTACCACTCAAAATAAATATTGAAAGTTTTCACAAGCAGAAAGGTCTGCAGGGTCAGACTGATTCAGTGTGAATGACACAAGAGAACAATTTATGGACAGAGTAACTTCTAGATTGTAAGAAGCACTGAAATCTTTTTTAAGCTCAAACGAGTGCCCTGCCCCACAAAAAAAGCAGAAAAATCACTGAGTCTTCCTTCTGTGCTTTTAACAGTTATCTCCTGACTGCAATCAAAAGCAGCTTTGATTGTTTAACTTGATGACCTCTAGGCTGGGGCCCAGTGAAGTTGAGCAGCAGACTGACCAGGGATCTGGGAATCTCTTTTTTCATGGCAGCATCCTCTGAACCCAGCCTGACCAGCTATCCAGAAGAAGCACAATGGTACTGTGGAATTCATTGCTCTCCTGTAAGAATGATAAAGGACAACAGGCACATTTTAAGCACACAACTCATAATGCTTCCACTTCTGTTCTGCAGACTGCAGAATACAGAGAGGAGATCAGTGTTGTTAGCTCGAATATCACTGTTGCCTACTGTACAAACATTGTAGCTGAGAAACATATTGTAAATGCCATTAAAGGTAACTACTTATTGTAAATGCTATACTTGATTATATGTCGAAACATATCTGAATAATGAACAGCCTAAAAACCTACACTTTTCAGGCAGAGTTTTGATACACAAAATGCATCAGAAATGTGGCCCAACTCTTCTCCCAGTCAATCACGATGGTCATCAGTCCTGATAGAGCCAGCAGGACAGCTGGCTCTAATTGGGATTCCTGGTGTACCTTGCTGTATCTGTGTACCTTAGGGACGAGGGACGGAAGTCAGATTTGATGTACATGACAGCTGGAACAATGTCAGATGATAAGACTCTTTGGTCACTCACAGGGCGACATCAGCCATCTTCATTCCTTTGGTCAGGGAGAGATTATAAGCCAGGTGCTTTGCGATCTTGGGTGCCACCTGACTGGCACTGAGGGCCTGCCACATCTCCTTGAGTGAGCTGAAAGACACACTCTCAAAGTTGGTGTTACACTCCTGCTGTAGGGCAATGAATTAAACAGTGGGAAGTAAACAGTGGGCAACATAACACTCTCATTATATTTTGTGTTTGCTTTTGTTACTATAAAAATTTCATTGTGACTATTTTACAAAATGTAAATACAGGATCAAGCATCTACCTACATCTGAAGCTCAGTACCAAGCTAAGGTCTTTTAGTCTGCTTAAATCCTTTTACTCCTTTTAGCACAGTTAAAACTTTCCCTCACACTCTCCCTCACACTCATGTAGATTTCAGCAAGTGATAAAGTCTTCTAGGATGTCAGGGACCAAGAACAACAGCAGACAATCACCTCATCAGCTGTTTATTGTTTATTATTGTCAAGGAGAGTTCTTTCCGGACCCTATGCAGACAACACGATCCAGGGTTGAGTGAGAAAACACGAGGAAAAAAGGCATGCAGGATACGGGAATGAAAACAGGGGGGGCTTGTCCATGGAGTGCCGGTGGTCAGTGGAGGTGTGGCCGAGGCCAACGATCCAGGGATGAGACAAACGGGAAATCCAAAAACAGGGCAAAAGTCCAAGGCCAGGTGATCCATCCGAGACAGACGATTAAAATCCAGAGTCAGGACCGGCAGGGGAAACGGGAACAGGAACAAGAACAGAAGCTAAAACCATAATGGAGCCAGGCGCATCCAGGTCCCGGGCTCACATGATGCAGAAACCAATGCAGAGCCCGGATTAGCGTCAGTGTGTGGCTTTTAAGGAGGAACTGAAAAGGGGCTGAAACAGGGAACAGGTGTGGGAGATGAAACTAACAAGGGCTGGAGTGCCCTTAAGAGGAGGGGTTGCGATCGTGACAATTGTATTATAATGTCCTCCATTAACAAAAGTTACAAAAGTAACTCTAACAAAGATAGTATTCTAGAGACAAGGCTAATTATTACACTTAGAATTAAGGATTATTAGCGATTTCTAATAATCTTTGTGCTGTCTTGATCAAGCAGTCTGGTGCCTCGCTGTGTTGGGGCACAGGAGTGTGCTAATAGGCCCTTCTGATGAGACATCATAACGTTGGCATCTCAGCCTGTCACCAACTTATTTTTAATACCCTAAAAACCAGAACCCAACTAATTTTCTTTGGTTAACCTGCTGGATGCTTATCTGATCTTAACTGACACCAGTCCAAGAGAGACAGTCAGTAAAGTGCAGAAAGTGAAGAAGTCCAAGATATCTTTGTTTGCGAACCCATATACTGTATATTTGCCTGATCAACAAAATTAGACATTTGTTTTTTTTTTTGTGAACATACTGATTATCTGAGTATATTTAGCACTGAGCTATAGGTGGGACCAACCAAGTTCTCCCAACATGTCTAACTTGCAGCTGGACCACAAGAAGACAGTGTACACAGACAGTTCCAAAGACCACAGTTCAGGCACACTTACTTTAGCAAAGCTCCCTGAGAGCCAATACAGGCTACCCAGCATTGGAAGGCAAAGCATTTTTCTTCTCTCTCTCTGGCAGATATACAGTACAGAGAACAGATGCAAGTTAGACCATGGACCAGTCCACCAAGCACTGCCTTACCAGCAGGAAGTTGAAATCATGAACGTTTGACCAGCATAATTTTCAATCCAAAACTTCTCTCTTCACATTATAATTCTCAAGAGTTGAACTATTATTCCAAACACAAGTTTTATGTTTAGTTTATGACAGCAAATGCATATTTACTTG
The DNA here is from genome assembly GCF_059453375.1 of Lepisosteus platostomus. Classification (NCBI taxonomy): domain Eukaryota; kingdom Metazoa; phylum Chordata; class Actinopteri; order Semionotiformes; family Lepisosteidae; genus Lepisosteus; species Lepisosteus platostomus. The sequence continues at coordinate 20,637,995 of NC_142617.1, forward strand.
TATTTTAGAATATAAATACGATGTAATTATATGAGACTGATAAACCTATGCAGTAAATCATAACTCGTTAGTCAAAGCATTTTAACTCCTACTATTATCTCCTCAACTGCCCTACCCAGACACAAAAGCTCAATTTAGAGTTTTCTTATACTACACAGTGTAGTGATATGATGGTTTAAATGTACATTAACAATTAGAATTTTGAACAGTAAATTGCCAGAATACTTGATGACTGTTAGGAATTGTTGTAAGAGACAAATAAGTTCTGGATCCCAAGATGAAGTTTAAACAACTGAGTTTATTGCATGCAAGGAACCATAAGATCAAAGTATTGTTCAGAATATTGGTCCAAAACTCCAGTTTATATAGCAAACCAGCTGTTTCTGGTGCAAATTGTTATCGTGGTAATGGGAGGGAGGTCACCTGTGTTTGGACATTCCCAAGACCTTGACCACTTAGGCCAGTTTTATCTTCCTTAGTTAGGGGGTCTCTGTCTTGCACTTGGATTCTCTTATCAGTTAACTCCCATCCCTGCCTTAACTCAAAGGTGCTTAAGCATGGAATGTCTTTTATCACGAAAAGTCTTTGTGCAGAAAGAAGTCAGTTAACCCTTTTTTCACATCTTATATCTTTCTTCAGAATCAATAAAACATAGTAATATACAGTCTCAAACATGGATTCGACTTGAGAATCACATAAAGAGGAAATTTATTTTTATTCTCAAAGAACATATTTACACACTATTTACAAAGATCTTACATCTGATGGAAACACAAAATCAAAAACTGCCAGTCAATCCAAAATACAGTAATACAAATTAGGACATGTAATGTACAAATAAACCTTTCCATCTCTCTTTATTTGCGTGGTAACCCCTTTTCTTTACATCCAATACTACAGTACCTCGCACCTAATTCTATATAACAGTTGGTTATATAAACCTACCACACTTAGATGTACCCCATTTTTAACCAAAACGGTTCGTGCCTTCCATTACTCCATTTTCACAAGACTGATCAGTACCCACCAAAGTTGTCTGTTTTGGATATGTTCCTTTTTTTAGTCCATACAATATTACATTCAAAGTGATTACAAAATTTGGTACCACCATCCCCAACACAGAGTTGCACATTCCCCACATCTTTTTCGCAAACCCACATTCCCAAAACACATGACAAATAGTCTCTAGTTTGTTACATTGTGCTCTTGGACATTCTTTCTGCAACGTCAACTTGTGCCTGTACAATACATCCCTTACTGGAAGCCTCTGCCAAGCTATGAACCAATTTAAATCCATAAGATCATGTTGTAGATCTCTGTGTTGGATCCATCTCCATGCTTCATTCGGCAGTCCTCCAACCTCTGTCCTTGGCCATGATGTCCTCATAGAGTGCCCTGTGGTTAGATAACACCCCGCCCTCCACATCTTTGGCATGCCTTTGTATCCAGGTCATCGCGTGCCGGTAATGCCAGGGCAGGTCTTCCCCATGAGGGGGCTTATTGTCCCATTTAAACAATCCCCTCAGTTTCCCAGCCAACCAAAAACACACAACAAATTGAGCCATATGCTCAATTGGTTTAGAGGCAATACACATCGCAGACACAAAGATACAGTTGATTTTCATGGGCAAATGTGGTACCGCCCTTCCTCCTTTCTCTATTGGTCTGTACATTTCAACTTGTGCGATATACTCATATTTCTTACCCCATATAAACCAAAAGATCTCTCTTGTTAAATATCTATTCAGTCTTAGGGGCACAGGGTAGACTGATGCCAGATAGCTCAACATAGACAGGACTTCTATCTTTATTATGAGCACCTTTCCTATGCGAGTTGTTCTTCCATTGGCTTAGGTGAGTTCTTGCTTTCTCCAATTTAACTAGCCAGTTGTAATTGGCTGCCTCCTCTTCCGTATAGTAGATCCCAAGTATCCGCATAGAATCCCTGCAAACTTGTAAACCACCCACCTTGTCCTGCCTGTTTCTCCACCTTCCAAAGAATTTGATCTTGCTTTTCTCTTTGTTTAATTTAGCCCCAGATGCAGGTCAGCATCTGAATTCATAAATAAGGTGAGGTCGTCGGCATATAGTGCTATCTTAGCCCTCTTTCCTCCACTCCCTGGTACCAAGACACCATCCATTCTCAGATCTATACATACCAAACGAGTGTACGCTTCAATGTAAGAAAAAGTATGGCAAAAGAGGGCATACAGTATATAAAGAGGAGATTTTTTTTGGAAAAACTGTTCTATAAAAATTACATAATGACAAACATTAATAAAGAACCCATGACAACCTTTCCAGTCAACCAAAACAAAGACCATAATCACAACCAAACCCATATGTAACAAACGATAACAAACCATCATACCATTCAAAAACACAATCCATCTCAGCCGTCAGCGTAAAACCATTATACAGTGAAATTAATAACTCCATACATCCATATTTAACTCCAATAGCTCACAAACAATCAAACCACATAACTCCAACCTTTCCCAAATAAATCTCATTTCCATAATCAGCCCCTTATGCAAAACCAAATCCCTCCCCCTTTGAAATCCATACCATTCAACAACACAATCCCCTGCAAACTTCAACGTAAACCATTAAACAGCAGAATTAATAACTCCATACCTCCATATTTAACTCCAATAAATCACAGTCATATCACATATCTTAAACTTTTCCCAATAAACCTCATTCCCATCATCCCACCCCTTATACAAAACAACATCGCTCCCTCATTCTAATCCTTAACCCGCACCCACAAATACACATTCTGTCTCAAACACCACAGACCTTCCTATACCTCTTCACTTCATCAAGAAACTATAGAGAGGAGATCTTTTTTTCCTACAAAATGTACTTTATTCCGCAAAAAAAAAACATCTCAAAAGGAAAAATTCTCACACGTATTAACACTGCATGTAATAAAAACAACACGAGAACGGCGGTGATTGTCCGTTATCAATCATTGCAAGTGGGGGCGGATTTGTGCTATTATGAGAGTCCCTCCAAACCCTACCACTTGCTATTGTCCATTAATCTACTAAGTGGAAAAAGCCCCCCTGTGACAGACAACACTCTATTACAGGGCAGCATGTGGGAGTACACACCCTCATCTCAGGATTAACTTCACCTACTGAACACTACTGGCACCATCCATCCATATGACATTTGTGATGTTATATGTGAAGTCATCTACAGACATTTCACACAGTACACTTTAAATTAGGACACACACTGTTTTGTTTCTGCAAAGCTTATCTTAGTTACAATTAATGGCAAAAATCAGATGGAATACTACAGCAGTTGCAAAGGTAGAAATGCTAGGCAGCAGTCAGTGCCTTATGAGTGCCCTCTTCACATTCCATCAATCCAGAAGACAGTCCCAGGAGATCCTCACTCACCAGGATGCTGGCCATGTCCTTAATGAACTGGATTACATTCAGCTCCTTGTCCTGGCTTAAGCTCTCCTCCAGAAACGCTTAGATAACTGGGAAGTCCATTGATGGAACAGAGGCCTCAGAGCTGTCCTGAAGGCCTAGAAAAAGCCAGACCAATTAAAACCAGGGTTAATATTCACACAGGAGAAAAACTGAAAAAATAAGATTGGTAGTTTACCAAAAAGATAAACTAGCACTCAAATATTTCTGTACAACAATGATAGTACCTGTAAGAAGTATTTGGATTTCTAAACTTGCTAGAAAACAATGAAGGTAATGACTTTTTTCTTCCTCAATTTCAAAGACCACTCATAAAAGACTTGGGGAAAAAAGCTGGTAGGTTTTATCATGAATCGTGGGACAAAAAGGCCAATTAATGTGAGGCCAAAATTCTTGTGAATCATTGCAGCTGGGTGAATAGAAAATTTGTAAATGTCACATTCACAGAAACAAATTTTTAAGATTTGGACTTTTTAAGCCATCATGTGCTTTGTGAAACATGGCTCATATCCCAAACTGCTCAAAAAAGCCATTTGGTTTGGTTATGATTCACAAAGTGGGACGTATGCACCAACCTGATGAAAGAAAAGTCTGACTGTGATTTCAATTTATGCATTGCAAGTATGTGGTCTGTACAGCTAAAGCCTGCTGTTAAATTATTCTTCAAACAATTCACTTCTGACAGATAAGTTATCTAATATTCTGCTTTGGTAAAGTCAGAAAATGTATGTAAGTCTTACGTAATCATTTTCATAGGCAAATTATTAACACTTTAATTAAAAACAAATCTAATATGAGGGAAATAAATTCACTGAAGACACAAAATATTCTTTAACATCTGTATTTTGAAGCTTAAAAGTGACAATAATAAATGTGACAGTAATGTGACATTTATTGTTTTAATTATTTTGAAGACAAAGAAAAATGACCTTTTCTGTTTATTCCTTGATACCACAAAATCTTAACAGTATTTGGCAACACATATTTTCTACGTCTCAAAATGTTCTGACTGGTCAAGAGAAGAATGGCACAACTGACTGAGACTTTATGGAAACTGTCAGCTCTAGCTACACCTGTAAGAAGTACTGAAATTTTGTTAAACCCAAAGGTGTGTCCTGCACAGCAGAAAGACCAGGGACGCCACTGTAGTCATCTTCTGTGGTACAGGTATGTGTCTTTACCTGGGTTTACTCTGGAATGGGGTCAGAGAGGTTGAGCAGCAGGATCACCAGGGAGCTGTGGACTTCTTTTTTCATGTCAGCATCCTCTGAACCCAGCCTGACCAGCTGCCCTATAAGAAGCATACAACCCCAGCGGACTTCATGGCTTTCCTGTAAGAAAGATGCAGGAAATGAGGGGTATTTTACAAAAACAATCCATTATCTTCCCACTTCTGTTCACTTTTACATGCAAAAAATACTTGCTGTTAACTCCAGTGTCACTGTTGCTAACTGTGCAAATACTGTGATTGATAAATATGAATTATTACATGTAACAATTCTCCTTGGATTTTATGGAGAAACACATTTGAATAATGGAACCCCCAAAACCTACACTTTCCAGGCAGAGCTTGACCCTTTGGTACACACAGGGCAGCAGCAACTTGGCCTGACTTTTCTCCCAGTCGGACATGATGGTCATCAGCCCTGATAGAGACCGCAGGACAACTGGCTCCACATGGGTTTCCTGCTGTGCCAGGTTTGAATCCTGTGCTGCCAGCTGCTCCTTGCCATATGTGTGTGCCTGAGGAATGAGGGAAAGATTTGAGTCCGATTAGATGTATGTGACAGCTGGGACAAGTGTTACAGAGAGATAAAAAGCACTGCCACACTGTATATCGAGCACAGTATTGCTATTTAATCTGCCAGTTTGAAATGGCAGGTGATCGACTCAATGGTTAATTACAGTCATGGCCAGATCACCCATCTTCTTTCCCTTGGTCAGGCAGAGGTAATCACCCATGAGCTTCTCAATCTTGCGTGCCACCTGGCTGGCACTGAGGGCCTGCCACACCTCCTTGAGTGAGATGAAAGGTACACAACGAGACAGTTTCACTCTCCTGTTGTTGCTGTAGGGCAATTAATTAAAATGCGATCTGGAATTAAACACACAGCATCAATGGGCAATTTACTGCAGCACTCTTTTTATATTTTGTGTTTGCTTGATTTTTTAAGCATAGTTATTAGGTCTGTATTGGCACTCCAGTGTCCCAGTGCGTTACCTCTCACAATGAGATGTGCAAGTCAGCAGGAAGCTGATGGTATGTTTGAGGTTGTGTGATGCCAAACACACAATCCCATCCCTCAAACACTCCTTCACACACTCATCCAGAGTCCAGCAGCAGACAAAGACTCGCAGGATGTCAGGAAACTAGAGGGAACAAGAACATCAGGGACCAATCACTTTGCTGCTATGGAAGCTGGCATAAGACTTTGAGTATTTCTCTCGCTGGAATATCCTTGTGCTGCTCCTGGTATCTTAAATTACAAAAACACCTTTTCTTTTCAGGAGCTGAAAAGGGGCATTTCTGAAGGAGACCCTATGATTAAGCAGTTGTGTCCCTGCTCACAGATCCAGCACAGTGAGTCTCTCAGTTAGTAAGAGGCAATGGTACTCTAAGAAAATAAAAAGTGGTCAGTGCAGCTTTCATGGACTTATTAGCACTCTCCTTCTCTAGTACGCCAACAGACCACATCAGGGTGCTGAAAGTATAAGGCTGTTGTCTATGAATGATGACGATGCTGTTATGTCCTCACCATGCTGGCCAGCTCCTTGCTTTGAGCCTGGAAGAGGTGTGTGATGGTGATACACGCTGCACTGGAGCAGCTGGGCTGGGAGTCCAGCAGCAGCCTGTCAAACAAACTTCTTTACATGATTTTCAGCTGGTGCTGAGGGAGCAATCAACTCACCAGCTGGGAAACAGAGACAGAGAGAGTATCAGGCTCCATCTCCTCAGGACAAGCCAGTGTAGGAGGTATCATTATCTTGGGACTAAGTAAACAGGGAGCACAGAGGTTCAGACAAGACAATACCTTCCTTCAGGAGGTCACTGCAAATGTAACAACACACTAACAAGCAGGAACCTTTTGCCACCCCACTATATTGAAAGAACAAAATTTGTGATGGAACTAAACCAATTACCTGAAAATCTCAATCCCAGTCCAATTCATAATTAAACAATATAATGAAGTAATTACAGACACACTAAGAAACAGCAAAGTAAAGCAGTTTTCAGTATTTACTGCTTTGCGCTATAATTTTCAGACTGCATGCCAAGGTCCTTGCCATGGCTGTGTTAGAGACTGGCCTTACCTGAGTGACAGCAGAGCAGGAGACCCTGACTGTGCCTTGGTCAAGCTCCATGAAGACTGATTCTTTCAGACCCTTGAGATACAGCTTTTGTGAGCTCCACCTGCAGAGAAACAGCATGGATTTAACACACAGGATACAAACTGTCTCTTAGAGATTCTCAGATATTTTAGATATTAATTCTTGCTAGACAAAGATCTCATTGTCCATATCAGATAAAAGGTCACTGTCTATAAACAGTCTTGAAGTCCCTGACAGATGGCTCTGTATCACAGCACCGGGGGAAGAGGAGTCCTAGGAACTCCACAACAGGGATCATCAAGTTATTGTGGGACAGAGAACATATTCCAGAGATGAGTCTGATGAGTCTGCTTCAGCTGTGGAATTACATTTATGGCAACCATGAACTGATAGTTTTCCTTCAATTCCTCATATCATGTGATCACAGGTGTGCTTAATTAAAAATATATTTTCCCTAAAAAGAATTTCACTTTGTTAATATACAGTATAACCCCAGTTTGTCAGGCAAAGCTGTCTGTAATATCTCCTACAGCAGTCCAGTAACAGCAGGTCCCATGGTAACAGATGACACACTGATGTTGCTGTTGTGTCATACAGAAAGCACCACATTCTTTCTCACCATGGGATTAAAGTTCTCAAGGTAGAACAGGAGAAATGCTTTTGTGATTTCAATGGCTCTCACTCTCTCCCAGGTATGGGCAGAGCTGAGCCAGGCTTGCATAGGCTGAGGAAAACAAGGAAAAGACAGTGAGTGTCATGATAGAGTAAATGACAGTTTTAAAAACCAACAACACAATTAGTATTGTTCTAATATACAATGCTCACACACCCCTTTAATATTTACCTTGTACACAAATATAGGAGATTTGACTCCATATTTAGTCAATATGTACCAGTAAGAACTACAGAAATATTATATTATATATAGCTTGTAACTTTTGAGACATCTACAGTAATTGGCAGACAGAATGAAAGTCTGTAATACTCTGATACCATACTTCCAAATCACAATAGCATACAGTTTTGACCTCAAGTGCTTCCTGCAGTCCGGCTGGGCTGATGTTTTGCTGCAGTGTGTGGTGCAGCAGGTACAGGAGAGACTCAGCAAAGTCACTGTACAGCACCTACCCCACACATAGCACAGACAGAGACGTTAAGCCTTTAATGGGCAAGTACCAAAAAACTTTGTGTATTAGTGTATTTTGTCTCAAATAACACAATTACATAAGTTCTTTCAAAACTGGGTGTTTATTTTCCATTTTACAAACTATATCCCACAGGATACGGTGCCCATTTGGGGTATACATCCGAACTGTTTTTGGCAACTGCTCACATAGTCAAAAGAACCATAAAACCATTAAAACTCACTAAGTTTCATGTTTCATTAAAAAAATGAATGCCAAGCATACAATACACCGTTATCCCTACTTGCTTTGGTGTTTAAAAAACTACAACTGGTGTTAAAACTTAAAACTTACAAGTTACTCTAGTGTTCAAAAATGTAAAATCATACAAAAACCCCTATTCATTTGGGCAAAAAATTGCAAAAATTGCATTGTTTTTTTAATACTGGTACTATGAACCTGTCCTTATGTTCAACAGTATTTAATCGAAGATGGAAGCTGCGTAAGCAGTTGCGTGCATTTTGTCCAGTGACAATGCAAAGCCTGACATTACACTTCTCACACCTGATGGAAGTCTGTCCATCAGGGCACATCCTGCATCTCCCTTTCACAGACAGAACTGGGTAGTGGCTGTTTCCATCGTAGCACATTTCATCTATAGGCTGTGGGACCTTTGGCTGCTTGACAACCCTCACTGGTGCATCATTCTCATTTCCTAGCAAAGGGTGGCCTCTTTTTTGTTTTTCTGGATAGATGAGACCTTTGGCAACATCTAGCCTGAAGGCCTTCAGTTTCTTCAGCTTTACTGGACCAATTGCTGCTGCGTCACGCCGATAGAGTAACCATGCATTATTCACAGCAATGTCTATCAGTTGCCAGAATATGCAAAGGTACCACCGATGGGACTTGGCTGGAGTGCGATATAATGCAATCATCATGTCAGCCAAGTCCACACCTCCCATGTGATGGTTGTATTCTGCCACGATCTGTGGACATGGGACAGATATCTGTCTTCTCTTCTTCTTTGAGAAGCGCTTCACTTCACCCACAGGCATCACAGAAGCACATGTGCTAACCAAGGTGACGGTTTTGCTGTTAGCCCATTTGATTATTGCAAGCTGTGCATCGTTTTCAACTCGGTAGTCAAAACTACCTCTTCCTCTTTTCAGTAGTTCTTGATCATCTTCCAGTTTGCAGCCCATCAAGCGATTCTTTCGAATGGTCCCAAACTTCTGAGGCCCATGGAATCCTTCAAATAGGTTAGCAAGAGATGTGAAGAAGTTGTCAAAGTAGACCACACAGTCAGGGGGGTTCCTGATGGTTTTGCAAAGATGCAAAACTACATTGGCCCCTAAACCAAACTCTTTGAGTGGAATTTGTGTAGCACCATCAAATGTAGACTTCCCCATGTAGACAAAGAAGTCATACACAAAACCAGATACCCCAGCACGCAGAAAGATCTTAAAACCCTATTTCTTGGGTTTGGCAGGTAGGTACTAGCGCAGACGTCCAGCTTTTCAACCTTTGTAAGGCACCATCATTTCATCAATCGAGAACTGATTTTCACTTTCAATTTGAGAGCATTTCATTCTCATATGGTCTATCACAGGCCTGATATTCACCAGCCGGTCTTCTTGGGACTCAGGGACCAGGTTATTTTGGAAGTGAAGCATTCTGGACAAACATTTGAAGTGCTTAATTGGAATCACATCTGCTATTTTGTCATATCTTGTATCACTGGCCCAGAAAATGCCTCCATTGTGTTAAGGGTTCGGTAATAGGGACCGAACCAGTGAGTGAACCCACTTGCAGGAGCGAACAAAGCCAAGTCGTAATCCGAAAGCAAACCGTAATCGTAGGAACGAGCCGAGAGTCCAGGGGAAGCAAGATATCTGAAAGGGAACGAGTACCGAAGCCGAAGCGTGATCCGAAGTCGTAGTCCGTAGAGCAATCCAAGAATCCAGAGGTAGCCAGTGATCCAAAACAGAGCGAAAGTACCAATCCAAGCCGAGATCCGAAAAGCCGAAGTCCAAAGGGAAAAACCGCAAACCGAAATCCAAGACGAACACAGAGTAGAAGTAGCGCAACCAGGGAGCTCGAAAGGGAAAACCAATACTGAGCAACGAGTTAGGGAAGGACAGGTGTTTAAGTAGAATGAGACGGGGGTGTGGTGGTGAATGGGAAAACTGATAGGTGAACTGATGGATAGGGGCTACGCCTACTTCTGCCTCCTCCATTGCCGATAGGCAGGGATCGTAACATTACCCCCCCCTCTATGGGCGGCTCCTGACGCCCTAACGGGACGATCCGGGAAGTTAAGGTGGAAGTCTTGGATGAGGTTGGGGTCCAGAATATCCTTCTCCGAAACCCACGAGCGCTCCTCCGGACCGTAGCCTTCCCAATCGACGAGATATTGTAGGGATCCACGAGACCATCAGGTATCCAGGATTTTATTGACCGTGTAAGCAGGGAGTCCATCAATTACTCGAGGCGGTGGGGGTTTTTGTTGCGGTTTAGACAGGGTGGATCTGTGAAAGGGTTTAAGGAGGGAAACATGGAAAGTAGGGTGGATCCGAAGGGTAGGAGGCAAGGCCAGTCTGTAAGTTACAGGGGTGATCTGGGCGAGGACACGAAAAGGACCAATGTACCTGGGAGCAAGCTTGCCAGAAGGTTGCTTAAGAGGGAGGTTACGAGTAGATAACCAAACAAACTGACCACGTCGAAGTCTGGGTGAGATACGACGGCGCCGATCAGTCACCTTCTTCTGCTGAGCTGAGGTGCGAAGAAGGGTGGCTTTGGCCTTCCTCCAGAAGGTCTTCAGGTTAGAGATGTAGTCCTGAACCGAAGGTACCTCTGTGTTGGGATGGGAGTCAGGGATAAGAGGAGGCTGATAACCTAAAGCACACTTAAAGGGAGACATGCCAGTAGATGTGGTATACAAAGAATTGTGTGCATACTCTGCCCATGGGAGCAAGGACACCCAGTTATCATGGGTAGAGGAGATATAAGTCCGTAAATGGGTCAGCAGTTCCTGATTCATTCGTTCTGTCTGACCGTTGGCCTGAGGGTGATAAGCTGAGGTAAGTGAGACTGAGGCGCCCAGTGACTTACAGAAGGACCTCCAAAACCGGGAGACAAACTGAGGACCCCTATCAGAAACAATATCCTTAGGGATGCCATGCAGTCGGAAGATATGCTGTACAAACAATTCTGCTAGTTCTCGAGCTGTAGGTAAAGATGGTAGGGGAATAAAATGAGCAGATTTGGAAAAACGGTCTACCACCACCATAATAGTCGTGTGTCCATGGCTGGGTGGAAGGTCAGTAATAAAATCTACTGAGAGGTGGGTCCAAGGACGGTCCGGGATGGGTAAGGGTTGAAGAAGGCCCGCTGCCCTCATCCGGGAAGACTTCATTTGGGAGCAGATAGAGCAGGCCTGGACATATTCCTTGACATCCTTGGCCATAGTTGGCCACCAGAAGTCTCTGGAGATGAAATCCAAGGTACGGTGGAATCCAGGGTGTCCAGCGAAACGGGAGTCGTGTCCCCATTGTAAAACTGCCGATCTGACTGAATTAGAGACAAATAACTTGTCCTGAGGGCACTGAGGAGGTACCGTCTGCCCTACCAAGGCTCGTCGGACAATTACCTCAATGTCCCATCTTACCGCTGCCAGGAACTTACCAGACGGGATGATGGGTTCTGGAATCAATTCGGCCTCAGGGGGGTCGTGGATCCGTGAAAGGCCGTCTGCCTTGATGTTATTGGAACCTGGAGTGTAGGTGATCAAGAAATGGAATCTGGAAAAAAAAAGGGACCACCTAGCCTGGCGAGGACAAAGACGTTTGGCCGACTGCAGATACTCCAGGTTTTTATGATCAGTGTAAATTAAAAAAGGGTGATGAGCACCCTCTAACCAGTGCCTCCATTCCTCCAATGCCAGCTTAATGGCCAAGAGCTCACGGTTACCGACATCGTAGTTCATTTGGGCAGGGGATAACTTCTTAGAGAAGAAGGCACAGGGATGAAGAATCTGTTTTTCTCCATGACGTTGGGAGAGAACAGCACCCACACCATGGCCAGAAGCATCCACTTCGACCACAAAGGGCAAAGTTGGATCAGGGTGTTTTAGGATGGGGGCTGTAGTGAACAGGTGTTTCAGACACTGAAATGCTTCTTCGGCTTGAGGGGTCCATTTCCCTTGTTTAGGTCCTTTACGGGTCAAAGAGGTTATGGGAGTGACCACCGAGCTGAAGTTTCGAATAAACTTCCTGTAAAAGTTAGCAAAGCCGAGAAATCATTGAATGTGTTTGAGATTCTTGGGAGTGGGCCAATCAGTAATCGCCGAGACTTTACTCGAATCCATTTCCACCCCCTCCGGCGAGATGACGTACCCTAAAAAGTGAATCCTCTAGTTTGACATATAGTTTATTCTTAATGAGCCGGGAGAGTACTTCTCTGACATGGAGAACATGATCCTGGAAGGAATCAGAAATATGTCATCTAGATAAACCAAGACAAATCTTTGTAGGAGATCACGAAAGATGTCATTGATAAAAGATTGAAACACTGCTGGAGCATTAACCAAACCAAAGGGCATGACCAAATATTCGTAATGTCCATGGGTTGTCATAAATGCCGTCTTCCATTCATCCCCCTCCCGAATGCGGATTAGGTTATAGGCCCCTCGTAAATCCAGTTTTGTAAAGATCTTGGCTCCATGCACAGACTCAAGTGCTGCTGGAATTAGAGGCAAAGGGTACCGATTCTTGATGGTGATCTCATTGAGGCCACGATAGTCGATACAGGGACGGAGCCCACCATCCTTCTTTTCCACAAAAAAAAAACTGGCACATGCTGGTGAAGAGGATGGACGTATAAGCCCAGCCTTCAGAGAATCTTGTATATAGACTTTCAGGGCCTCAGACTCAGAATTGGAGAGTGGAAAAATACGACCTTTGGGAGGGATAGTACCAGGCAAAAGGTCAATGGCACAATATTATGGTCGATGAGGGGGAGGGCCAAGGCCTCCTGCTCATTAAAGGCTTCCTGTAGATCAGAGTATTGAGGGGGTATGGTAGGAACCCCTGAAGGGGACGTCGCCATGAGTGCAATCTTCACTGGTAGGCGACAGCATTTTCTAATACATCTGGGTCCCCAAGCTACAATCTCTTTATGGGACCAAGAAATGTGTGGGTCATGCTGCTGTAGCCAAGGAAAGCCTAGCACCAGAGGATGTGTTGGAGTCTCCAGGAGATAAAACCAGATGTCTTCCACATGGGTGGCACCTATCTGCAGGCTTATAATTTCCGTTTGCCACCTAATAAGTCCTGGAGATACGGGGGAGCCATCAATGGACTGGACACGAAGAGGGGTAGACACCAGGGTCAAGGGTAGTTTCCAAGCTCGAGCGACGGAGGCGTCTATAAAGTTTCCTGCCGCCCCCGAGTCTATAAAAGCAAGAAGAGGTCTCCTTTCATTACCCCAGAATAAGGTAGAACAAATAAAAAATCCTGAGGAAAACTGAGGGAATTGAGTATTCTCACTCACCTTAGGATTCCGAGAAGGTGGGCGGCGCCTCAAGGATGAGTATGCAGCAGGGCAGGCCGCTTTAAAGTGTCCAAGTTTCCCACAGTACAGGCAGCGACCCTCTCGTTGGCGCCTCTCTCGTTCTTCAGGGGTTAACCGGGTGCGGGCTATTTCCATAGGTTGTTCCGAGTCGGCAGATCTGAAAGGTGATAGCCGAGGAGCCTCTAGTATAGGGGACCGAGATCTCTCAGCACTCCTATGACGAATTCTGAGTTCTAATTGCAATACCTGTGAAATAACTTCCTCCAAGGTATTGCCCAATTGCGGCATATTTACCAGATGGTCCTTAATTTCTTCACTGAGTCCTTGACGGAAAAGAAAAATAAGGACCTCATCGTCCCAGTGAGTCTCTGCTGCCGCTACTCGAAAATCTATAGCATAATCATGTACAGACCGACGGCCTTGGTGGATGGAGGAGAGGCGGAAGGCAGAGTCTTGGCCAACTACGGGACGACAAAAAAAACCCTTAAATTTTTCTAAAAAAAGATCATAATCCTGAATTCCAGGAGCCCCGCGATCAAGCAGAGCAGTAGCCCATTCCAAAGCGTGGCCGGTTAGCAGTGAAACTATGAAGGCGATCTTGTCCTGAGGAGAAAAAAAAGTTTCCGGATGGAGCCTGAAAACCAGCTCACACTGTGCTAAGAAGCCCCGACATTTGGTAGGGTTGCCGTCAAACCTGTCAGGTGGAGTTAGTGGAAGAGGTCGAGGGGCAGGTGTAGCAGCTGGCGGGGGCGGAGCCAAAGCGGCAGCTCCAGCGTTGCTTCCTCGATTGCCGATGGGCGGCATTGCAGACAGGTGCGCAGAGATCTGTTGGACAGAAGCCTGGAGCTGGAGTAAGGCTTGTCCGTGCTGATCCAAAGCCGAGCGAATCTCCTGTTGCTCCGCTGGGTCCATGTTAAATGGCTCAGTATTCTGTTACGGGTTCGGTAATAGGGACCGAACCAGTGAGTGAACCCACTTGCAGGAGCGAACAAAGCCAACTCGTAATCCGAAAGCAAACCGTAATCGTAGGAACGAGCCGAGAGTCCAGGGGAAGCAAGATATCTGAAAGGGAACGAGTACGGAAGCCGAAGCGTGATCCGAAGTCGTAGTCCGTAGAGCAATCCGAGAATCCAGAGGTAGCCAGTGATCCAAAACAGAGCGAAAGTACCAATCCAAGCCGAGATCCGAAAAGCCGAAGTCCAAAGGGAAAAACCGCAAACCGAAATCCAAGACGAACACAGAGTAGAAGTAGCGCAACCAGGGAGCTCGAAAGGGAAAACCAATACTGAGCAACGAGGTAGGGAAGGACAGGTGTTTAAGTAGAATGAGACGGGGGTGTGGTGGTGAATGGGAAAACTGATAGGTGAACTGATGGATAGGGGCTACGCCTACTTCTGCCTCCTCCGTTGCCGAGAGGCAGGGATCGTAACACATTGCAGGAATTTTCACTACACCCATGAACAATTTGATACCTATGAATGCTTTGATTTCACTGATGTTGGTGTTTATGCTTCCACCAATCAGTTGGCATGAGTACAGATTGGTCTGATCAGCAATTAGTTCAAAAATCTCATTATCAAAGAATTTGGAAAAATAGGTTAGTGGAGAAAAGATTCCATCTGGTTCCATGAAATATGTTGGTGTTGCAGCTGACTGGTGTTCAAAATCTGCTTTTTTCCACCTAGAAAGGAATAAAATATATAATGGTTTATTGTAAACCACTCACACTCCCTTTTTTGCTCACTGTACATTCTATAAATAACATGTATTACTTCCATGGACACATTCTCTGTGGTCAGTTAGCAGTCTTGGACATAAAAGATTTTTGTCTGGTTTCCAGTCCACATTCATACATTCATGTACAGTAAGTGTACACACCCACATGCACACACAGTATATAGTGTTACTTTATCAACAATATCCTATTTATTGGTTTACATCACCTAAATTTCTTAATTTGTTTGGACAGCTGTCCTCCTTCTGCTGCCTCATCACTACAGCTACTGTCACTACTGCTATCCTCGCTGCTACTGCTGCTATCTTCTCTTCGGCCTTCTGCACATACATAGGCTTCATCATCTTCCTCACTTGTCCCTTGCTCTGAATCTGAAGAGCCATCAGGTGGCAAGACTACTGGCTGAATCCCTCTTCTAGACCTACTATAAAATATCTTTGTGGAAATTCCCTGAAATAGTTAGTAAATTATATTAAAGTTAATCAATAATGCAAATGTATGCGATGAAAGAATAAAAAATAGCATTTCAGTTGTTGTTATTTAATATCTAATACTTATGGCCTTTTAAAGAACAGGCACCCATAGTGCTATTAATGACTGTTTTACGCCCCCATTTAGGCAACGTATCCCAGGGGATACAGATATTTAATGTCAGATTTGGAGAACAGTACAAATATAATTCACATTTTTTTTCACATTAACATGTCATATCATGCTTAAAACTGAATAGCTTTTAAAAATGTGCCCCCCAAATTTGCGTTATGTATAAAATAAATACAGTTACTTACCATATGGTCAGTGAAGCCTTCTCCATCTTCCATCATGACAGATTCAGAAAAGAGTGACAAGTCTATCCCAGAATGTTCAGATGAAATCACATGACCTAAGTCCTTAACACATGACTCCCTCGTATGTTTTAATTGGATAAAAAAACACATGTTCCTAGCCCCTCCCACAGTTGATCAAAATGACAAAACCCATTAAAGAATAGAATTAAGACATCAAAATACACGATGTCAGAAAGATGAATATACTGTATACAGTATATATATTTAACAAAGGTTATGCTTCAAAATGAAATAGTTAAAGTCATCTGTCCAACCTGTTTATCTCAAAGGACACCTTAAAGTGACAATATTCTTATGACATTTACTAACATATGTGTCCTACACTAAATTCAACACAGTTGAGTGTGTCACTCCTTACCTGGGGCTCAGGCCCACTGCAATCCTCTGGAGACAATGTGAGCACAGCCTTTGCACACATATGCAGTAAGGTATTGTGCACATCAGGCAGCACTGGGTTGAAACAATTGTACGACAAGATACAGTTAGAGCGTACACAGTACTGATCAATTATCAACTTTTAGTTATTGTTTGTATAAAAAGAGCTGGAATTCTGTGAAATCATGTAATTTTACTGCTGTAAAATGTGGAATTAAATGAAATAGTCTCACTGCAGCAGCTGACACTGACCATCATTGTCTCCAGGAGCTGGGTCTTGGCTGGGAAGCTGGGAGCCCAAGTGTGACTGGAGCTCAGCACGGTCTGAGAGATCATCCCCACACTGTGGCACAGGATCAGTCTGATGCTGGAGTCCTGCAGGGGGACAGACAGGCACTCCTGGAGTCTTTCAGAGCAGGTAGAGGGTCAGAGAGTGAAATGTGCACAACTGTTAAAACTGTTTTTGTTTTCAGTGAGAGATTATCATTCTAACAGTTTAAGTACTTTCTTTAGAAGATACACTTTGCACTTTCTTTGTCTTAAAAAGTTTACTTGTCTTAAAGAAAAAAATATGTAGTGGCTAATATTTCATCAGTTTGAAATTTTGATTACCCAATTAGCACAAACAGTGTATGAAAGTGTCAGAGCCACTGTATAATCAGTGATACCTGGAAAGGGAATGAGATACTGAGTTTGATCCTGTTTAAAGACACATTATAGAGAGGTCCCGTTAAGATTATACCCTCAGGCCTTTTGTTTTTAAAGGAACACTAAGGTTTTGCCTACCTTAGTGGTGAAATGTTGTCTGACTCTGCCAAAAAAATCAGTCTCCATTCTCTGTTGCACGAGCCCTCCTGGTGCTTTGAGAGCAACATGCCTATGAGTAAAGGATGAGAGCGATGGTAAAATCACTCTGCAGAGAAAACCAATACAGTGCAGATGGAATCTTCTCATTAGTCATTCTGGCTGTTTGTTTAATGTTAGTTTTTAAGAACTGCATTTATACTAAAATATACCAGATGAAAGTAAGTAACTAGTAATGCAATAGTCAATTGCAACTAGTCATCTAACAAACAACTACACCAGCAGGTTTGAATTTGAACATGTAATACAGCAGCTTTTATTTCCATTGATAAATGATATACTGTAGATTCAAGAGGAGATCCTTCAGACGAATAAATGAACACTATTTTGGTTTTATGTACTGTATAGACTACATTTGTGTCTGTAGTACTATAAAATTAAGTCTTGTGCATTTTCAGGGCTACATTTCTTGAAGTTCATCTAAGAGTTTTTGTTCTTCAATGCACCCTTACATTTGCCTACACAACTAATTCTCTGTGTCCCCAATTTGTCAATATCCCTACTATGCCCTGAGAACTACAAGTGTAAAGTCCCATCACAATACAAAATACAATAGATCTATTTAATCAACACCCAGATATGACAGAACACAGTTCATTGCGGACTTAATTTTAGTTCTCTTTACTCCACAGGATGTCTGAAAATTCACTGTCATCTACTAAAGACTCTACATGCATTATCTTTAATACAGCAACTAATAAAACATTATAGTAAAATATAAACATTAAAATTTTAAAATTACATTTTTATTAATAAACACCTAATACAAATCATTATTAATAAATGTGGTGTGACTGGAAAGCTATCAGTTAAATATGTACATTTTCTAAGTGATGGAGGTATAACAGATTCATGACATAGTGACAGTATTATGTCCACTATATTAGGGAACGTTCCAATGTGTTTCAGTGTTCTGCTTAGTACTCGACAAAGTTGTTTAACCATATGAAGAGATCACTTTAGTTAGTCTCCTACTTCAGTAAACTCTAGAGGGCAGCAGCTCCACTTTTGGTTCACTGCAATTAAGAAATAGTTTTAGTATGAAGCTGCATACTAATTTCAGCAGCCAAGTTCGTTGTATTTGGTCTTTAAGGTAATGAACTACTGTAGCTGTGTACTAACCACGGGATGAACTCCAGCTAGTAAGCTACTTTCAGTTTGTTACAATTGATCTTACCACTGCAGACATCTTTGATACAGCTAATATCCTCTGACGTACGCAATGACTGCAAAACAATAATAATAATAATAATAATAATAATAATAATAATAATAATAATAATAATAATAATAATAATAATAATGATAATAATATTTGTGAAAAGACAAACTAGTCTTTAGACATCTGCTAATTAGGTAGTTGCTTGTGAAAATCATTTAGTCCTGTGCTGTGAGTTAATGTGTAAACAAATGTGGGAGTGATTTTCAGTAGTGTGAGGAATGTGTGCTTGGGAAAACAACTGTGTGAGAGCTTAGAGTCATGTGCAAGATACACTGGGTAGTAAGTAGCGTCTGTGATTTCTTCCTTGCTTTGCAATGCCCATAGTTCAGTTTGGGATTTGGGGATTTTTCTTGCTATTTTAACAGAGGTTTATCTGCTTTCACCATAAAAGTGCTGTGTTCCTTACTTGAATTTCTGATGAACAATATTCATTTTAATACGAATATCATTTCAAATCCAGAAGAACAGGGCATAACTGAAAGTGTGTGAATAAGTTTTCAAGGTACTGTAAGTGTCCCATTAGTTTAGTTCCAGCAAAAAAAGTATTTTTTCCACTTATGTTCACTTCTACTAGGAACAAATACTGAAAGGAAGGCCAGGGCTGTTAACTCCAATGTAGCACTAAAGATATCACCTGCTACTCTCTTGGTAGAGATTTTGTGATGTTAGCAACAGTTGATATCTTCATGATTGACAAACTGGCACACAAAAGGCTGCATCTTGGTAGAAGGGATGGCTGTGATTGTGCGAAAACCAAGAATGAGAACAGACACTGGTGTCCAAGGTTTCAGTTCTGACACACTTGTGATCTTGCGGCCTTCATATACACGTTCCCACTCAAGTCTGTAAAGGCTTAGGGTTCTAAATTTGTGTTTCACAAGGTTGCTCACAAGGTCCACCAATGCTCCCTTCTCTGAAGTCTGCTGAAGGGAATACCCCCCTCGCAAAATGGTGACATCATGTTCTAGCCTATCAAAGAGAAGAGAAGCTGCCATAGAGAATAAAGTCATTACGTGTTAGTAAAATTAATCTTTTTACAGTGTTAAAACTCTAAATATTATACTGTATGTAAAACAAAATTTCATTAGTTCAGGTGGGTAGCTGTGTCAGCATGTGTAGTGAACGTAAACACAATGTTTCGGCTGTGAAGCCTTCGTCGAGTGACACCTGAAGAAGGCTTCACAGCCACAATTTTGTGTTGTCTCTCTTCTCTTTTCAGCATGGAATTAACCTATTACTTGTTCCTTTGCAAAATTTCATTAGGTTACTTTAGATTCATACTGTAGCACCACGCGGGGCGCTTTAGCATGAGAACAGCGCCTCGGGGCGGGACTACAGGACTGTTTATACTATAGTAGGGCAGAGGCTGGGAGAAAGCCTCTTCCCTTCGTGTCTGTGTGTTAGTGAAGGTATAGCGCTGTAACCCCTGTCCTTGTGTGTGTACCTTTCCCGGTTCAAGTTCAAGTTAATAAATGTGTTCAACCCTATTCCCTGAGTCCCATGCCTGCTCTATTCCCTACCGAAACCCGAATTCGTTACAATATTGTATGTATTCTAGGTACAACATTTTGACATATATCCTGGTGTCCTGGCCAAATTTCCCATTGGCCTTTACCAATCATCGCCTCCTAATAATCCCCATCTATTATTGGCCTCATCACTCTGTTCTCCTCGTCGTTGATAGCTGATGTGTGGTGAATGTACTGTGCGAATTATGGCTGCTGTCGCATCATCCTGGTCAGAAACTGACCTGATCAAAGTCACTAACAATCTTCTAATAGCTTCTGATTCTGGTTCTCTTTCTAAACTCATCCTTCTTGATCTCAGTGCTGCTTTTGACACTGGTGACCATAACATCTTACTTTCTTGTCTTGAGACTGTGTTTGGAGTTTCTGACACTGCTCTCAAATGGTTCAAATCTTACTTCACTGATCGCTGTCACTTTGTCTCTCTCAATGGGTACAGGTCTGAAATTGGTCTTGTTAAGTCTGGTGTTCCTCAGGGCTCAATACTGGACCCCTTGCTCTTCAGCATTTACATGTTTCCACTTGGTCAGCTTTTAAGATCACATGGCCTCAGCTTTCATTTTTACGCTGACGATACTCAAATATACATCCATACCAAGCCTGACACTGATTTGGCTGTCTCTATTCTATCTAATTGCATCTCTGACATAAAAATTTGGATGACTCAAAACTTCCTTCATCTTAACTGCGACAAGACCGAAGACTACGCCCTATGCTATCACTAACTGTGGCTGAAAAGCTGATCAACACATTTGTGTTCTCTCGAATTGACTACTGTAATGCTCTACTTGCTTGGGTATCTAAATCTACTCCGAACAAATTGCAGTATGTCCAAAATTCAGCAGCCAGAATCCTGACCAGGTCTAGTGCAAGTGTTCACATTACTCCTATCCTGGAGTCCTTGCACTGGCTTTTGGTCAAATTTCGTGTAGACTTTAAACACCTCATGCTCACCTATAAGGCTCTGCATGGCTTGGCACCTCAGTACCTGTCTGAACTATTATCACCCTACTCCACACCTCGCAACCTTCGCTCTTCTAATTCTCCTCTCCTTACTGTCCCCCAAGCCCATCTACATTGTATGGGTGACAGGGCCTTCTCCTGTTATGCCCCCAAGCTCTGGAACTCTCTCCCCAAGGATATCAGAGAGTCACCTTCTCTAAACTCCTTCAAATCCAGACTTAAAACCCTCTTCTTCAGAAAAGCCTTTACTTAACTGGTTTCATTCTTCACCCCTTTCTTAGTACCACCATCCAAGGTCTCCTCTTTATATTGTAATTGTGTTTTATCTTGTGTATTCTTCTTATTTATTGTTGTTGTCACCTGTTTAGCGCTTTGAGAAGCCACCTTTAAAGGCGCTATATAAAATAACATTTTTTATTATTATTATCCAGGTGGATCCTGCACATAGGTGGTGGTGGAGGGGAGTCCCCATTACCTGTAAAGCACTTTGAGAGGAGTGTCCAGAAAAGAAGAAGAAGAAGAAGAAGAAGAAGAAGAAGAAGAAGAAGAAGAAGAAGAAGAAGAGCTTACACTTATATAGCGCTTTTCTGGACAAAGCGCTTTACAGGCAATGGGGACTGCCCTTCACCACCACCACCAATGTGCAGCATCCACCTGGAAAAGCGCTATATACATTAAGTACAAGGAATTAGTATTATTATTGCAGTGTATTTTGTACACGGAATATTAATTACTACACGTACTTAATAGTACAAAGCTTTGAAGTATTGCCAAGTGTACTTAGTTTACTGAATGAACGTGATTAAACGCGTTATGTTCCTCGTACTGTCATTTTTTGTACTGGGACAGACGATATGAAATGAATTTGGTAGTACAAGGCTTTAAATAAAAGCGGTATTATCATGTTTTCCTTAGCTTACTTCGCCCATTTTGAGTCGAACCTGCTCAGCATGAATGAACACAATGTGGCACGACTTTTGTGCAGGGATACACGAGATGAAATTCAATTTCATCAAAGTGCGAGCAGAGAATGAAAAAATATTTTAAAAATTATCCGCCGACATACACAGAGCCATTGGAAAAGAAACATCAACAACCGAAAGCGTTTCGCCCCTGAGCCGAGTAACCCGAGAGTGACGTCACGCGAGGGCGTACCATTACCATTTTTATAATGTCGCCCCCCCGAATCCTCGGCCTCTTTAAGTCCACACTTGCGCTACGTCACAGAAGTGAGGACTTGGAGGAAGGGCTTAGGGTTAGTGTGACAACTGGGACACAGCCAGAGACTCGCGGCTGCAAGCGCAGAGTGAGGCCTGAAAGCCGATGCTTTGTAATGGTTAATGTTCTCATGTTACTAGGCAGCAACATACCTTTGTTTTCTTTTGTAGCTTGTGCTCTCTGAGGCGTGGCTGCCACAGACAGGGTAGCTATGGGCACCTGGCCCATTCCTTTCCTAGAACACATTACAGTTCTTTGGAGAACAGTCAGAGTCAAGGTAACAGAAAGGTAACCCATTATTTTAGTAGGAAAATAAATTTGTTCATGTCAGTCAATAAAGTGGAACCTGAAATGGAAAAGCAACACTCAAGAAACATAGAAGCTGCAGACAACGGGAGAGCAAGGGTGGAAAATTATGAAGGTAATTTCTTCCATAAAATGTGAACACATATATTAATGCTATTGAAGACTAATGGAGCAAAAGCAAGAGAACCTTGTTTGTTTCATGACAAAGTAAACACCTCTGACTGAATCCTAGGTGGGTGCAGACCTTCCTGCCTTACCTGAGGTGTTCTCACTGCACCCAGTGTCTGCAACTCATAACCACAATTATAAATTGATTTATTTGTTAAGAAAAAACATTTCTGCTTTGTAAATCCGACAATGTTACCGTACAGTTCAGGATGATTTGAAAAAGTAATTTAAGTGTTGATTTCAGCCTTAAATGTTAAATCCTACTTGATTTTGATCTATTAATAGCAGCTCCTAAAATAATCAACCGTAGCGCACATCACACATTAAAACAAAACTTAATGAATGTACTGTATAATGAATATGTTCAAATTTGTTAGCAACACATGAAAATAATCTTACAGCACAGAAGAGAGCTTTTGAACCAAAAAACAATGCTTTTTTTCAGTCACTTCTTTGAGCTCAGATGCAAAATGATCTCATCAAAGCCAGACATTCATGAAGGATATTTCAACATTAGAGAATTTTTTTTCAATGGGCTAGTGGCCAGGATGAGAGGATAAACTATGGTGTAAAAATTGAAAGTCTGGTTGTACATAACAGCATTAACATTATAACAATAGGCATAGATAATGATTTGAACAAGTACAGGTTTATTACACCATGAAAGGAAAAGAAAAGAGACACAGCGTTTCACAGCTTGACACCTGAAGAAGGCTCCACGACGAAATTGTTGTCTTTTCTTTTTCTTTCAGGGTGGAATAAACCTTTTTGCAGCCTACACATGCTGATGCAGCTACTGTACCTACTTGAACTTCTGTAGATAATCATTGGTTGCACATAATTATTAATTGTACAGTATAAAAATGTAGATATAACATCTGCATCAGGTGCAGTGAACAACAATAAAAGTACTGAAGTCAAAGAAAAACTGACCACTTACAAACCTTTTTTCTGCTGCAATACAAGTGCAGTGGCTTTCACGAGACAAGCAGTGTGAAAATGTATGGTTGGATTATTTAGAAAAAAAACCCAAAATTACAGTTACTGTATGATAAGATCTTCAGAATTAGTACATTTACTGTAATTATAAAGACTCCAATAACTGGCAACATTGAGAGAGCAAATCTGATTCCCTTATTTAACTTATTTCAATAAACCGCTGGTCATTTCTATTGTGTCTATGAACCATTTAAGCTTATCTTACTTTTGTTTATTGATTGCAGACACAAGAGATGATCAAGATTGAAAGACTGCACATTTTAGAATTATAGAAATCTGTCAGTAAGTCAATAAATAAGCCAGTGATTAAGGCATTGTATATGGGAAATTGAGTACAGAAAATTCCATTCCACATTTTCGATGTGTTGAAAATTGCAATTCAAATATGTTGCTTAGTGATCTAAGCTTGAAGAACATAGATAAATGAGGTGTAGAAGAACTGTGCTATAATATTTGTCTTAACATGATTTTACTGTATGCAGATGGTGGAGCAGGTGGTGTTGGTTGCTGTGGAATAATCCTGATAGCCTGTTCTTTTCTTTTAATTATCCTGACTTTTCCAATTTCGATCTGGCTTTGCATAAAGGTAAGTGCAGCCTGATCATGTCAAAACCTTGCAATGCCCAGGAACAAAATCTATACTGTAGTGCTTTGCAAAGATTATGAGAAAATACAGTTTTATCATTGATGTTCTTATTCTGAATATTATGAGGAATACAGTTTGCAGTTTGTTCTTATTACACTTTTAAGATAAGTTATTGTTATACATAGTATGGAAAAAGTGCTAGATTTACTGTAGTCCTTTCAGCATTCACAGGTTCATTTTGTAGATACTGTAAATAGAATAATTAGTATAGGGTGACGCCATTACAAAATGAGAACATCTGCCACGGTTCCCAGGTCTACAGTACCTCACAACACTGTTGTTATGGAAATATGTTTTGTTGTTTTAATGTACTATGTTTTGTCCAGTCTTCTTAATTAACATTATTGTTCCCTTATTTAAACAACCCTTATCTGGTTGTGAACAAAGATAGATGTAGATAATTTTATTAAAGTATTAAAACACCCAGAATGTATTAGTATATTTTAAAATTACTTCAACTTAAATTACTTATTTTAAATTACCTAAAACACTGTAAATTAATAATAACAGTCTAATTAAATAATATGTAATGCTATTTTTATTTGTTGACCCAGCAATGATTTCTTTTAGACAGCTTTTTGAGAAACTGTTCATCATGTTCAAGGAAAAGATGAGATGTTGAAACTAGTGGGTTCTTGGTAGAGCACTGAATTCAGGTGTGAACCTGAATTTGTAGTGATATTAAAAAGAGTGAAAGATGGTTAACCAGGATAATTCTTCATGTGGAAAGACACTTGACAATTCAACCTAAAGAAACCTTTTAGCCTGAAATATAGACCTGTGGCTGTGAGTGACTACCATAGTCTGTCTGGTGAAAGGAAATTGATTAAGCTTGCTCAGTGAAAAGAATTTCACAGTGTACTGGAGGGTTTTCCTTACACAAAGAAGTATGTGCTTTTGATATAATTATCAAACCACGTGGTGTTAAACTGGAAGCCAAATGAAGCAGAGGGGCCTCCAAAGCCACCTTTCATGTCTAATGTTGTGACATTAAACATGAAAAACATGCTTTTCTCAATCAATTTAAACACTTCTTAATGTTCCAACAGAAGGCCTCCAATGACAAATCTACATCCTTAACAATGAATGGGTATAATTCCAGCAATTAATCGTGTTCAAGTTTAAAAATTAAATCTGCTCATTTGGTTTGATGAATAAAAGCTAAAACCTGGATTATGCATGGATGGCAAAGACAAATGTGACTGCACTTAATTCCCTCCTCTGAGGTTGGGCTTTGGGTTAGGAGTATGTTCATAGGATGTTCAAGTCTATAAAGGGAAGCTTGAAGATGAGAAAATATTGACAACAGCTTTTTCTTTCTGGCCAGATTGTGGCAGAGTATGAGAGAGCTGTCATCTTTCGACTTGGGAGGATAAGCAAAGGAGGAGCCAAAGGACCTGGTATATACTGCATAATTTATTATCTCTTCCTTTCTGAAGAACGCCACATTTTGTTTCTATGTGGACAGTATTGGAAGTCATTTTGACTCCTCAGTAAAGCAGGTTCAACTTTGATTAGCCAAAGTGCTGTCAACTCTGAAGTGGAGGACCCACATGTTGTAACTATGAGGATTTAAATCAGGGACTTTTATTCACTGTTGGAATTACTGTGTGGAAGATTTGACTTCATAAAGATTCAGGCAATATCACTGGTTGCTATGGATTAATACTTTTGTCTGCCTGGGTTTTGATTTAATACGATGAATTAATTAATAAAATAATTAATTAATGTGATGAATTTTCTGTAATCCCACAGAACATTTTTAATGCATCTACCTAATTCCCTTTAATTAAGATACTACAGGAAGATATCCCCTGTTCACCACTGTTACTTTTAATGGATGACAATTCAGCTTTGAAATTGTCTATCTTGCAAAAATACATATGGTTCACAGTTACTACAACTGCCAAAAAATGATAACACTACATTGGCTGAACATTGTATAGCTTGAGCTCCAGAGCTCGAGTGTTGCTATTGTGGGCCTGTGTAGCATCATTAGTCAGCTAATGAATCCAGGAATCCCAAAGTGGTGATGCATATTTTAGTTTTGTGGTGCTGGGGTATCCTGGGTTTATGATGCAGCAGCTACCCCAGAGACTTGCTGGGTACCTGTGAATCTGCAGTGTTGCTAGTTTAGGATGCATCACTGTGTTCCTGGTGTAGCAGGGGCATCTTGCTGAATACTGTTATCCTCCTGCCCCGTCCATGTTGCTGCAATTAAAATGGACAGGCCAAGACAAACAACTATTAGAAATTAAAAATTGGGAGGGTATAAATTAATTCTGTGTTTTTAAAAGGTAATCTGAAGTTACACTACACTAAAGCAGTTTCCTGGCATACAGAATATTTTACAAGTTAGATTTAATTTCATTGAAATCTTTTTTTTTGGCAGGAATGTTCTGGATCATCCCCTGTGTGGACACATTCCGTCGAGTTGATTTGAGGACAGTATCATTCAATATCCCTCCACAGGAAGTAAGCATAACCAATATTCAGAAGCTGTAGAATAAGATATTTTATATAGGAACAACCAAGGGTTTATGATTGTTGTTTGAAAGAAGGAATTCAAATGACAGTTGTCTAGACACAGTCTCAGACCAAGAGATTCTGGACTTAATAATAATAATAATAATAATAATTGCTTACACTTATATAGCGCTTTTCTGGACACTCCACTCAAAGCACTTTACAGGTAATGGGGTCTCCCCTCCACCACCACCATGTGCAGCATCCACCTGGGTGATGCGACAGCAGCCATAGTGCACCAGAACGCTCACCACACATCAGCTATCAGTGGGGAGGAGAGCAGAGTAATGTAGCCAATTCATAGATGGGGATTATTAGGAGGCCATGATTGGTAAGGGCCAACGGGAAATTTGGGATTTTTAATGACCACAGAGAGTCAGGACCTCGGTTTTATGTCTCATCCGAAGGATGTCCCCATCACTATACTAGGGCATTAGGACCCATGTGGACCACAGGGTGAGTCTTGACTTGACCTCAGAGAACAGCAGGGTCCAACAGTGACACCTTACAGAAGGGAAAATAAAGAAGATAACAATAGCAGATTGTAATGATGGAGATGTGAGGGGAGATCTTGGGATGGCCTTGAAAGGAGCTGATAATGATGATACTGTATGTGTACCTTAGCAATATCCTCAGCTTTTATACTCTCCTGGATGATCATCTTCCTAATAATCTTTGAACTTTGGCCTTGAACTATCTTTATTCAGCTCTAAACCTGCAAACATACAAATTGCATTTGTTTTTTTATCGGAGGTGTTTGTGGTCTCTTAGGATTGAGTCGAGTAGTTCTTGCAGTAAAAGTCAAACAATAATAATATTTTGCTCTTGTTTTCCTGCCATATCTGACCCATTGTTATTTTAGTGTGTTCCGCTTTACAGTGTGTGTCACACTTGGGTCAGCCCACACTGGGGCTCATCGACCAGCCAGCTGCTGCCCTTCCTCATTAGCCCCCGGTTAATCTTGCCAACAGGATTATTTAAATCTTTTCCGTTTGCATTTGGCTCTTTGACATTGAGTCTGTTCACCAGCTTTCAGTGCTTCAGTCTTTCTTTTCAGTTCTTCCTGTTTTCTGACTTTCTGCCTGCATTCTTTACCTAGATTTTGGATTTTCCCTTCGGCCTGAGATTATGTTCTGATTATCTGTTACCAAACTCTGCACTTTGCGTTTTGCACTTTGCACTTTGACCAGGAGCCTGTTTAATCCCTTAATCAGTGTTCTGTGCTTGCAAACTGAGCTTGGCCTGTTCTAGCTACTGCAGGCTTCCCTGTCTGCTTTATTTGCAACTTACTCTTCAATTGCCTGTCATTCATCCCAGCTGCCTGATTACTTACGCGACACACAGCCAGGTCATCACAGTGTGTCAGTCAGAGCATAACAAAGGTTGCAAACAGGAGGGGGGCGATTACTTGATTGAACAAGTTGAAAGGGAAATTAAAATTTCATTCAGCTGTTTCTTAAAGATGTCCAGAGATTTAGCTTTAACCACCTGGCTAGGTGGTTACCCACAACTCTTTGTGCATAGAGTGTTTCCTCTTCTCCATCCTAAATATTTGTGTTTAGATTCCCACTGTGACCCTTTCCTTAGTTACTGTGACCTTCCAATGCTTACCTTTCAGTACTGAATGTATACTGACTGCATACACCCCTGGGTTAGCCCTATGTTTCCATAGGATCTTATATATGGAATTTCTTAACTGATGGTTCAGAAGGATTAACAACAAAACCACTTAGCCCTAGCTGTAATAACCATAGTTTGTGTCATTTCTTGAAAGATACTGTATATAATCACCTATCTCTTGATTTATGAGCTTAATGCATTCCTGAAAAAAAAATCCTCATATAAAAAAAACTCATAAATTAAATACTTAATTACCATTAATTAATATGGGGGAAAATTGTAATGCTTTCCTGACCCCCATAACCTCCACACATTTTTACCTGTAAATGCTCCAAATACACCCCACAATATTTACAAGCACAAATTCATTATTAAGTGCTGTTTGAACATTTGCTATTAACAGTTATGCGATGAATGGTAGGTGTAAAAACACTCACATAAACAAAGACAAACTGCTAATTATCATAAATAGTACTTTTAGAAACAATAACTTAAATCAATGTTAAACTGTAATATCCCATGTACAGTGTGCCATAATTTATAAAATAAACAACATACAAGCATAAATAACATATATATTCTTGAAGCTTGCAGCCTTATCGAGTTGTATCAATATGTATCGAGTTGTATGTCCGTTATTTGAATTGAATTACAATTTGTATTAATTGTAATTGCTCGTATAACTGAATTCTCATAAATTGAGGTCTCATAAATCAAGGGATAGATGTATATACTGTATACAGTATAATACACAAATCTCTCTTTTTCACACTTCATCTCACATTTATCCCTACTCCCCCCTCTCCATCATGACAGCTCCTCCCTCTATATAGTACCGGAATGAAATTAATCTCCTTTTTGTGAAGAGATGTAGATCCCACACCCTATCCGTAATTCATTTGTAATTTCTCATCAGAAAGTGTAACAAATTTTAAACACATTCAAAACATAGCACCACATCACTCCTATCTGCCCAATTAGTTGTGCCCCTTAAAGTGACACAGTTTCCTGTTCATTAGCCAGTTCTTGATCCATGTGCTACATTCACTACACGTTCAGCTTGAGAATCTTCCTTAAATGAAAGACTTTATCAATAGCTTTCTAGAAATCTAAGTTTATGCTTTTGTTTACTATCCTTGCTACTTGCTTTATAAGTCCTAGCATGATGGTTTAACAAAACCTCCCTCTTCTTAATCCATGTTGACTGGCTCTTAAAAAACATTGTATTAATCTTATTGTTTTAAACATCTTATAATTTAGCTCAAAATGCCATTTCCAATTGTTTACCTGTTAATTAATTAAGACTAATTGTTCTATAGTTGTTCTGGTTCAGTTTGTTCCTGCTTTTTTATAAACTTGTGATACATTTCCAAGTCCCCAAGCTGTGGTTGGTACTGTTCCTATTGTACATGTATGTGAAATATCCTAGATATGGGTGTATGAGTAACATCCCTAGTTTAATGGGATAAAACCATTTGGATCCAGTGATTTAACGTTTTAGCTGCCCCGTCCCCTGTAGAACCTCATTGTCAGTTATGTAATCTTCTATTGGAAAAACCTTTGTGTAATATTAATTTAGTCTGTTACTCTATCTTTATCATTTTCTATTTTAACACCTTTTTATTAAAATAATTTACTCTCTACAATAACAATGTTTTACTGTTGTAATACTGAAAACATACATTATTTTTTGCCTCTGAAATAACAATATACAATACTCTTTTTTGTCTCCCTCTTAGCAATTCTTATATGTTTTTCCAGCTCAGTAAATTATTTTGTGTTTTCTGTTTTGAATCTTGGGGTCTTTTATGTAGCCTGTAAAGCTCTCATACTTAGTAAACCATTTAGGCCATATGTCCCTAGATTTGGACTTCATTTTCTAAAAAGTAGGTACTGAAGATGTACTGTAGCAATAGCTATTTCTTTCATTTTACCAATGTTCCCAAATCTTGAGGCTCAACACAGTGTAAAGGGGGGTTTAGTATTCAAGCCCTTGAGTTTTTGGTCCTAACATGGAACAAATGTACTTCAGTGATAAACCCTCATAGAAATGAGCCCCTGAAAAAATGTAACTGAAACTAGACACAGAAGAATTGAGTTTCAACAGATAGGTGCTGGTTTAATTTCTTTAAAATGAGAGAATGATTAACTATTATGTAAACAAATTATAGTTAGGTAGGTATAGCAGGTGGAGTTGTTGACCCAGTTGAAAACCTAACTTGGAATAACTTTAACGAACAGTTTGAACTCAACATTACCTTACAGTTCTAAAACCTACTGTACTAAAGACAGATGTTTTCTGTTGTTAGTGTGGACGAAATTAAAATGTCACTTTCAAGCAGGGAATGCCAGTATCAACTGAGAGTATGCTCCCATTGCTCCCAGACAAATTTAGATTTTTAATAAGATCAATCTCAATTATAGCAAATTAGCCCAGGTGTTTCCACTAAAAATTAAAAAAGTGAGCCATATGAGCTTGTGTCCTTTGTATAATGTATACATCTCTATGGGTCACAGTCTGAGAAGTGCTGGAGTAGGCCACCCTGAGCCAGTGAGAAGTACTGTATCATATGTCTGTATATATATATAAAGTTCAGGTGGGTAGCTGCGTCAGCATGCGTAGGCTGCAAAGGAACAAGTAATAGGTTTATTCCATGCTGAAAAAAAGAAGAAAGAGAACACAACGTTTCGGCCGTGGAGCCTTCTTCAGGTGTCAAATTTGTTTAAAATTTGTTTAAAAAATGCATTATTTGTCATTCCGGAAATGGGACATCAGACGTTATTAGAGTGTTACCTTTTGTAAAAAAAATAGTAGAGGTTGCAAACTGAGTGTGAACAAGTCCGATTCGGGAGAGATGTTATACTCCCCTCATATCACTTCTTCTTCTTCTTCTTTTTCACAGCCTTAGTCCCAGACTGTCCTGGGGTCAGCTGCTTTGGTTGCTCTTCTCCACTTGTCTCTGTTGAGCACATCTTCCTCACTCACTTCACATACCTCCATATCTTTTCTCACACAATCTCTCCATCTCTTTCTAGGCCTGCCTCTTCCTCTGTTACCTTCCACCTCAAATTCCATTACCCTCTTTGTTACTTCCTCAACGTCCCTCCTCATGATATGTCCATACCACCGTAACCTCGCCTCTCCTCAACCACATCCACCACCCTACATCGTCTACGGATTTCTTCATTTCTGATCTTATCCTTCATTGAAATCTGCAGAATCCATCTCAACATCCTCATTTCAGTTCTTCTCATCAAGTTCTCTTCCCTCTTTCCAACTGCCAAGCATTCAGCTCCATATAGTAGTACAGGTCTAATCCAGTTATTATTCCAGTTATTTCTCTCCACTTGTTCCATCCAGCTTTCACTCTTTGTTTTACTGCCTCCAGTGTTTCTCCTCCCTTTACCAGTTTTGATCCAAGGTATTTAAAGCCATCAACTTGTTTCAGTTTTCCTCCATTTGTCTCCTCAACATTGGTCATAGTATCTCCTCTTCTCTCCATTACCATTATTTCAGATTTTTCTGCATTCATTTTCAGTCCACCCTTTTCCAGACTCCTCTGCCATTTGAACACTCCTCTCAAATCACAAAGATCTTTTTTGATTTAGGTCCCTAAACCTGTTTGTGCATACCAATCCCCTGCAATTAGAAATATTTCATTTTGGTTTTCTTTGAACTCTTTCTAAAGCTGTAATATACTTTTTTGGTAGAGAGACCAAATCTAAACACAGTACTATGAGAGAGGTCTTAGAAGTGCATAGTAAAACTTAAACATAACTTGTTCATGTGATATTTAATCCGATGTGTGTCTGCCTACTGCTGATCTGGTCTTAATTTCTGTCTTTCATCACAAGATTTAAGTAGTTTTCTAAAAATATTTGAATCTATAATCCTGTAAAGATTATCAGTTAAAATGCCTTTTTCTCATCGCTTCACTCTTCTAATTTTGCTTTAACTACCATTATTGTTAAACCAGTTTTAGGCACATCATTCTTAAGTTTATTTCACAAAGTAATTCTGTAGCTTTGTAATATTTAATAAATTGAAGAATATGTACCATATAGGGACATGCAACATTATAACATATTGATAATATTTTTTATTATTAGAAATATTACACAGCTGGGGTGGTCCTTTAGTAAGGAATGTAGTACTACAACAAAACTAAAATATCATTTAATCCTTCCCCTGTTTTTTTATTTATTCACAGGTTTTAACGAGAGACTCTGTGACAATCATGGTGGATGCTGTTGTGTACTATCGTATCTTCAACCCCTCAATTGCCATCACGAAGGTAGAGAATGCAGACCAGGCTACCAAGATGCTTGCTCAGACAACGCTGAGGAACATGCTGGGGACAAAGAACCTTTCTGAGATACTGACTGACCGAGAGGAGATGGCAGATCAGATGGAGGTGAGGAATTTTCCTCACAAACCAATCTTTTCTTCACAAACCAGTTTTTTATTTATTAAAACTTTTCTGAACCAGAACAATAAAACAACCCCCCACACACACACAGTTTTGATATATATACTGTGTAATACGAAATTCAATGCATCAGCATCACTGACCCAATTTATTATTTATATAATTTTATAATTTACTAAAGAGCAACTTTTTTCATTTTTAATAGGGTTGTTTTCAATATGGTGGCATCAGACAATATATGTTGTTGAGCATGCTCTAGAAAAGCCAACCCAATTCAGTAATTTTACTAAAATGTGTTTTGTTCACCTCTGAGGCAAATATAGTAGAATTATCTTTCATAAAGCTTTTTACATAATGATGTATACTGTAAGTACAGATCTGTAGACGTAAGAATGGTGATCTGATTGCAACATAGGTACTGTTTCTTTACTTCGCACCACAGAAAAAACAGCTGGAGAAAAAACATTTCTGTAGTATGGTTAACATCAGGTGAAACTATGGCTAAATGGTTATAAACACCATATTTTCCATCAGTCCTACTGTACATTAGACATAAATTTCTTATGAACATATGGAAAATGTGAAGGGGTATAAACTGAAATGGAGTG
This sequence comes from Lepisosteus platostomus, assembly GCF_059453375.1. Lineage (NCBI taxonomy): Eukaryota > Metazoa > Chordata > Actinopteri > Semionotiformes > Lepisosteidae > Lepisosteus > Lepisosteus platostomus. Next base: position 20,671,523 of record NC_142617.1, read on the forward strand.
TTTTTGTCTGTAAGGTTTTCCCCAGGTCATCACCTATAACTATATAAAATGACAGTGATAGAAATATACCTTAATTTTGCTCTTTAACTTCACACTTGGCTCTGCAGCATCCCTGAGAACTAAAGGAAGAGGGAGAATAATCCCAGAACAAGCAACATTTCTAACCCCACAACAGAATTAAAACTCGAATGTCCCCTCCATACAATACATGCAAAAACAGCAGAGCAAAATGTAAGACAGAACGACAGAGAACAATAAAGTCACATACTGTATAGTCAAATAAACTGCTAATCCTTTCAGTCAACAGCCATCAGGAAAATAAAAGAAGAAAAATGAATCTCACTTTTCCAGACTCCTAAAAATATTCTGGATACATAAACAAAATTAAGAACTTGCTTGTAAAAACATTTAATCATTATCAGAAGAAATACAAGGGGTCTTTGGATAAATTTTTTTTATTGGATTAAAGATTTTTATTATGATTTTTTAAATTAAGAGTGAGATTTTCAGTGAGAAGTCAGTTTCCAATTGCAATTACCTTATGTGAAAAGGTCTTTAGAAATGAATACTGTAATTCCATGTATAGTCACCAGAGGGCCACAAAGCCATATCTAGTAAACAAGTTAACGAGATAATTTTGTTGGAATGTCCGACAGGTTGAAAGAGCTGAACTTTTTTAGTCTTGGACAGAGAGGACTAGGAGGGGTCTAATTCAAGTACAGTATTCAAAATCTTAAAAGGCATTAACAAAGTAAACCCAGCTGATTTCTTGCAAATGAAAAATGAAGTGAAACATGAACCAGAGAAAAATATGGAACCAATGTGGAAGTGCATTTACAACCAAGAACTGGTGGCAATTCTTTACATAGTAAGCTGTGGAATACAAAACAAGCTACCTAGCCATGTTGTTGAAGCCCATGCTTTTATGTTTCTTCAAGAAGGATGAGTTCCTTGGATCAATATGATACTGTACCCCAGTATCAAATAATATCAAACAGTCCAGACAGGCCTAATGGCCTTGTTTTATTTGTATCCTTATTTATGTTTTTATGTTCTTGTTCCCCAGGGATCTTCACATAATGAATTAGGGAAATGAGATGACCCATGTGGGAATTGCAATAAAACACAGTTGTCTTGGATCTAATGGACCAACACAGAAGTGTAGCTCTCTTCCTGAGAGGGGGCTGTTTATTTTAGACTCAATGGTGAAGAGTAGGTGGTGACCTCTCTCCTAATAATGGTATTTTTTAATAGCACAGTAAATATATTACTTAGTTTTCTAATAGCAGTGGCTTGAAATAGCACAGTGAAAAATATTTTTTCCTTTAACATTTTTAAAGTAGAATTTCAGACAATAACTTTTAGGCTTGCTCTACAAGCCACAAAAGGGCAACTTTAAAAGAACATTTAGAAATCAGTGCTTGCCTGGTAGAAAGAGAGAAATCTTGGCACACACATTACCAAAAATAAGAGTTCTACTCCATGGAACTAAAACTCAGTGATAACTAAGGAAGACAGTAGAGAATATTATTATATTATATTATATTATATTATATATAACAATTAACAAAGGTGCATAGGGAGTCTTAAGAGATCTTTTGAGTAACATAAGAGGTAAAGCACTAACAGCCTCTAAGAGAGTCAGATTTTCATTTTCTCACCTCTCTCCTGCAGAGCGCTAATGCAGAGTGGGGGAAACACTTCTGTTCTGGTTCTTTGCATCCAGACAGTTTTACCTCTTGAGCTAAACAGTGTGTTGTGTCCCTAATGTCCTAAGGATGATGTATGGACATCCACACAGGCCACATTGGTTCTGGAATGAACAGAAACAAAGCCTTCAGCAGACATAACAGCTGTCACTTCCATCTTCCTGTCCTTTCTTTTGCAGCATGTGCTGTATGATGCATCAAAGGACTGGGGCATCAAGGTGGAAAGAGTGGAGCTCAAGGATGTCAAACTCCCAATGTCACTGCAGAGAGCTATGGCTGCTGAAGCAGAGGCTTCTCGGGAGGCCCGTGCAAAAGTAACGTATTCTTCTTCCTTTTTTTATATTGGTTGTCTCATTTTTCAATATGCTACAGAGTGAGTAGTATATAATAATCAGAAAATATACTACTTTAGAGAAATACATTTTGGCCTGGCATCCCAATCAGGATGGAAAGTCAATTCATGTAATCAAATTCATGTATTCAAACCCCCCTCAACGTGTTTTTGTAACGTATTTGATTACTAGATGTAAAATGTATTGATGTATTAATAGATCTATTAATCTATTAATAGATTCTGTCTTCTATTAATAGTATTAATAGACGACAGAACAGTGGCACAGAGGTTAGCATCACAGTGCTGGGGCCCTGCGTTCAATTCCAGACCTGTGGGGCTGTCTGCGTGGATTTTGTATGTTCTTCCCATGTTTGCATGGGCTTCCCCCAGGTGCTCTGGTGTCCTCCCACAAGTCCAAAGACATACTGGTAGGTTATTTGGCATCTAGAAAATTGGCCCTGGTGTGTGTTTGTGTATGTGTTTGCCCTGTGATGGACTAGCATCCAGGTGTATTCTGCCTTTTGTCTATTCCTTGCTAGGATAGGCTCTGGCTCCCCTTTGACCCCCCATGACCCTGTTTTGGATAAAGGGGTTAGAAGCTGGACAAATAGAGGAAGTATTAATATAATTAATATAAGTGTGGAGTTGTAAGTTAAAAAACCATACTCCCCACCACAAAATGAATCATACTCTGAATCCAAAACCTATTACTACAGTAGGCTTTTGAGATATGTAATACTTTTCTAATGATGTTTTTAAAATCCTTAATAGCATGTTAATAATTTATTTATGACAGTTATAACATTGGTATAAATAAAAGTATGAGGAAACAGGTCCTATTGTTTTGTGCTCATGAAAGTCACAGAAAAATGTGCACTCATAATTTGCAGTTTAATTATTGTTTTGACTCTACCATGGGTGATATTTAGGAAAAAACTACTAGAAATGACTAGTGTTACCTGTTTAAATATTTGCAGATGTGGCAGAAATGATACAAACAAAACATAATTAATGTTAAGTACGGTACCAGTGTCTTTGTATGTCAGTGTACTCAAATATTGTTATTGAGGTGTCGAATATGACACTTAAGGTTCTGGGCTAATGCCTGTGGCATGCCGTTTCTTCAGAAAGACTTGATGAATTGTGTGATGAAAAACAGATGCTGGCTTCTGCTGCTGGGAAAATACAGATTTTAGCCAACAATAGTCAGGAAACCCAATTTAAATGAGTGACTGGAATTGTGTATCAATTTGACATTAAACGCAGAGAGTGGGACTGAATTGAATTGCTTAAACCACTTTACTTTAGTGCCATAATTAAACAAAAACAAGATATTATTTCATGTCAAGGTCCTTAAAATAATATTGATGAAAAGGCACTAAACTGATAGAAACAACATCCTGTATTGGGCCTGGGGAAAAACTAAAAAGATCCTCCTTGCAGGTCATCGCAGCAGAAGGGGAGATGAATGCATCCCGTGCACTGAAGGAAGCTGCCTTAGTCATGTCTGAGGCTCCTTCTGCCCTGCAGCTTCGCTACCTGCAGACTCTGTCAGAGATCGCCTCTGAGAGGAACTCCACCATCCTGTTTCCCATTCCCATTGACTTCATGTCCTCATTTATGAAGCAGAAATAAGCATCACCCCCCAAGACAGCCTGGCCTGGCCCTCACGCAACTCTGTTAAGAGTAAAGGGGTTAATTGTACTATGTTTTCCGATTAAAAAGAGCACTTCGACCATGCTTATCTTATTGATTGAAAACTCTCGGCTATCCAACTTCTGCACTTTGACAGTTCATCTCAGAATCCTAGGACTCTTTTGCAAAAAAATCCTTTCGTCCGTCTTCAATTCTCTCCACTTAAATTTCACCACTGATGAAATAGTCTTTACAGAGAGGCTGATGGGTCTCTAGAATAAGCTGATTTCCTAAAATCTTCAAGAGAGAACTGCGTGAAATATTGGAATCAATAAGTGACAAGCAACCAACCGAGCATTATGGATATATTGGGCTCCTCTTGTTTATAACCATTCTAAGGGTCCTCGGCTCCTACATTTGACCTGAGCTGGAAGTGATGGTTTGGGTTGACACTGTAAAACTTTATCATATATTGATTTGACTTTTATGTGGAGAAATATATAATATATAATACAATATAATAAGTGTTTTTATCACTTGGGAACATAACTATTTACTATAAAGTACTGGTATTTTTTAAACATTATAGTACAATGTATTTTTAGAAAAAGTATAGCTTTTTTGCTATTTTTTAAAGAAATATTGATATTAAACCATGAGTTAATTTTTGTTGTTGGGGAAGATTAATAATTATTAATGTCTGTCACTGAAGACCCACAAAAGAAACATTTCTGTAAATTTTATTTAAGAGTCTACTGTATCTCTAAAACTACCTCAGAGTAAAAGGATGTGAACCATACTTTTTGAGAAGCGAAAAAAATACTTGTGTATAGCAGTAGAAAATAATATCATGTTACCGTACATACAGATGAACAGAAACTCAATAAAGACATTCATTTAATTGTGTGTAATAGAAGTTATTTGACAAACTGGCAATACTTGTACAGTATATAAGATTTTTATAGTTTTGTAAAAACCTGTTTTATGTATAAAGCTGTTCCCATTATTCTATAGAAGATTCATGCAGGAACTTAAGAGGTGTGTCCGGAGCTTCTACACCAGCAAGAAAAGTTTAACCTGACCGTGTTCTAAACAAACATTGAGTGTGGGTGCAGTTCAGCTCATTCTGCCTCTGTTACTTTTCACCAATGTTGTTGCTGGGGAGGACGCAGGGGTGTGTGTGTGTGTAGGTATGCACAGGGGAGGAGTCAGTAGTTTCAGTTTCACCCACTTCCTTATTTTCAAACTGAGAATCAGTGGTGGGATCTTAACATGCTCCTCGCAAAGACAAGAAAAGTCCTCTGAAGGCACTGGAATCGTGAGAGTTACTTCACAGTACCTTTGTACAGTTTAGTTGTTTGCCTGGAACACATGTTTTGGGGAACACTTTCCTGCCTGGAGTTTCCTGGGTGTTCTATGTTGACAGGTAAGGCTTGCTTAATTCTGTGCAAAACTTCATTTCAATTGCTTCTTCCTTTTTAATCCATGCTTACTCAAATAAATGTCATACACAAGAAGATCTGCGCAACACTAACAACGAAAGGCTAGCTGTAATGACCAGTTATGAATTTTTAATCATGACCAAACTGATTTTTTTTCAGTTCTTTATGAAAATGTGTTAATGATTACAAAAGTGTTTTTAATAAAGATGCTAATATGCTTTGTAGCATATATTAAAATACTTTGAATAAATTTAATGTCATACATTTGGTCCTGGTAGAATTATGGATTCATGATGGGGGATGTATGACAAAATTAATAACTGTCAGACATAGTGAGATGTTTCTTTGGTCAATCTGTCAATGCACTACAATCATGTGTAAATCGTTTCTGTCATTCAGTTGCTAATGATGCCAAACTGTATAGAAACTGCAGAATACAAAATGTGATTTTTGTGTTACTTTAAGCAAATTTGAGCTTACTTTATCAAGGCTTTAAGGTTATTTATCATTTGGCCTCAGGTTACCAGTACACAATACTTACCAGTAGTAGTAGTTTAAATTCTAGTATTATAGTTATATTTAAGTTATGTTTGTAATCCAGGCAAGGCCAGTTACTGTAAACCTACTGCTTTGCCCAGAATTTCAGAATTGCTTAATAAACTAATATGACTTCATTAGAATTGTTTAGTTAAACATTAATCTGTGGTTTCGGGCATTTAAAGAAAAGTTTCTTAGTCAATTTAAAGAGGCCACTGTCCCAGTTCATCTGTGTTGCTCTAGCTGCTAAACACAAAGTAGCATGTCTGTTGAAAATATGTATTTAGATGAAGTGTATTTTCATAAAGCCGATCAGACCTGCCATGTGAAATATGCTGAGGAGACAAGATACACTTACTTAACTACATTAAAATGTAGTGATCATTGACTTCTGGTGTACTGTGTTATTTTTTAATGTTTTTTTGTTTTTAAAATTGCAGTTGACAGCATAATTAGCAGTATGAGCCTGCATTAAAAGTCATGTAAATAATCCTGCACTACAGTGCATTTATAGCACTTGAAGGTATAGCAAGTCACTGTAGCTGTTGGAGGAGAAATACTGTCATGTAATTTGCCAAACTGCTTTATACCATATGGTGTCGCGGGAAGCCGGAGCCTACCCGGCAAGCAACGAGCACAAGGCAGGGTACATCCTGGACAGGGTGCAAGTCTACCGCAGGGCAAGTGCAAGCCTATCATTAGGGCCAGTAGGTAGCCAGTTTAGAGCTGCAGGGTGATATGGCAGCTGGTGAGGGGAAATACTATGTTGTGATATTTCAGTAGATTGTGGTAAGGTGATTAGGGACACCAGTGTCAGAGACTCACATCTGAGAGTGATCATGTCTCAAACTATTCAACTAATCCAGTTTGTCACTTTTCTGTTTTGTTTCAGCTACTGTAGCTCAAGTTCTGACAGGCTGGTAGTTGTGCAGTCTGCGAACTGCCATTATTAAATTTAATTTTCAAATAACGTTTTTTTTTTGCAATCCATTAGTTTATAAATCCAACAAATAAATCCATTTTTATCCTTGTGCTAGTGAGGGATTGTACCTGAGGCCGCATTCTGTGAAACGAGTGTGTACATGTAGTTGCTTAGTACAATATAAAGACAATCTGCTTCCTGTTGCGGCTAGATCCTGTCAGTATGGATCAGTGCTGACATTACTCTGTAATGTTTTTTTGAGTAAAAGGCAGTTGTCATTTGATAGCTTTGCAATTTAATAGCTTGTATAATAGTGAAGAAGTCCACTGTGGGTATTATAGCATGTGAACTGCACATGACATTGTAGAGTGGTTGCACAGGATTTTATGACTGAGCAGCTGTCCGCACACCACTGATCCAATGTGGAAATGACCACAGTGGAGTCATGAATCCCTCTACAAGTACAAACAATGCGCTTCTGATGGGAGAGAAAATTTAATTTAATGGCAACCCATTGAGAACTCCTTGATCTGCAGGTCCTTTTTGGCTGTTCATGGTGGAGATACATGAGACAGTGCTGGTCGCACTGAAGTCTTGTGTGTTGTGTCAAAGACACTATGGCTAAGAGTACAGTATAAACTGTGATGGGCTTGACAACTGCATGTTGTCAATGTGAGAGAAGGTGTGTGATAGAGCATAGCTATTAACATTCATAAAAAAAACTGAAAGTGTAGTTAAGTACAGTAGCTCAAAAGCAGTAGCACTGGAAATCACTGCAGGGATGAAGTGCAGAGAAGACTTTGCACTCTTATATTCTCTTACTCCACTAGAAGCTGTGCTCTGAAATGAAAGCATTCCTGTGCAAACGTAAGTTTCCCTTTACAGATGGAAGCAGCTGTTAAGAATGCACCCGCAGGGTATTCCATTACATTAATGAGTTATCAATAGAGTTATAAACAGCTGTTTTTATTTTGCCTGTTGTGCTAATAATTTTGGTAGAGTCTAGAGAAAAATCTGAATCCACAGCTGTGAAAAATAAGAAAAAAGGCAACAAAAGTGTTGTAGTCTTTGAAAAGAATCTATGAAAAGAACTGCTGGATTCAGAGACATTATCATGTGACTTCATATACTGTACACCAGCCTGCTTTAAACAGGTTTGTATTGTTAGTGTAGGTCTGCATTTTAAGGACTTACATGACTTCATACATTGTATTGAAAATCTAGTCTGACTTCTTATTATGTTGTATATCACCTGGAGAGTTTTAAGATACTCCCATGCAAAACTGACCTCAGGCAAATTCTTTCAGCAACTGATTGTTAAACTGATAAGTACATGAGAATGCTGACAAGTTGTGAAATTCTGGGTGGCAGGCAAATAAATCTAAATTAAAAACAATGTAAATATCCACTTTGAATTCTGCATACATGAAGGTGTTGATTCTGAAGATAGGGAATGCAGGATTACCAAAATGTATTTGTATTTGGTGTATTTTTCCCACTGTGCTATTTTGAGAGGTAATGTATTATCTTTTCCTGCTCTTCTTCTGACAACAAAACCAAAAAAAAATTAAAATGAAATCTACAGAAAAATATCAAATTAACACTACAGAAAAATGTCCTCAGATTCCAGTAAAGACTTTAGGTTACGATATATTGCACATCTGACTTCATTCCTTTGTAATATCGCAACAGTAACAGTATACCCTCCTTCAATTTATGGTTTACTTTATGTTTACATTGTCTATTGTAACTGCACTTTCACAATAGTAGGTATATTAACATTATTGCAACCTATATTCAGAGAAAGTTGTCTCACTAAGATAAATGTATATGTATTTTTTATAGTGTTTCCTGTGACAAACTAGTTTGTTTTAGTTTCAGACTTCAAACATAAAGTCTTACTTTGCTATGATTAAACAAACACACTCATCTGCTCTTTTTTTTCCCTGAGAAAGTGCTGTTATTAAGATTATTTGTAATTTGTTTTGTAATGTCAGATGCAAGCTTGCACTGTCCATGCTTTTCCATTACACAAATACTGTATAAGAGTCTGAAAATCTGACACATTTCAGAGTGTCACTATCTTTCTTTTTTTTATCTTTTCTACTGTAATAGTGAAGTTCTGTTATATTTGACGTACAATACAGCCATTTTTTTGTCTTGATTCATTGCAGAATATGGTGCTTACTTTATCTTCTGTTACTTGGTAGATGTCTTGATCATGAAACAAGAAGAACAAGGTTTATTGTAACAGAGCAGCTGTCTTTGCTCACCTCAGATGTGCAAATGTGTACATTACTCACTTTTCATGTTCGATGTCTCTAATAACTTTTATCAACCAATAAATCTAGATACCACAGACAGGTGTAAGGCAGGTTCCCCACACAAAACAACACTGTTACCACAGTTATATTCAAAGAATCAGAGATGGATCAATGAAGCTATTATAGTACTTTATTAATTCTAAAGTAGGAACAACTTTTCTTTTAATCAGATAGCAGATGAGGAAGTAGAAAAAATATGTCTCATGATTTATTTTACAGAAGTGTATGCTTGAAAAAATATAGCATATACATTGTTGCCCATACAGCAACACCACTGCTGCTAGATCTGACTTGGTACGCACTTCTGGCCACAGCAGTTACAGGGAGATGCCAAAGGTTGCAAAAATGCGTTTCTTTCAGATGAAAACGATGTTTCGACAAATTCTCACCACTGCTATTCCAGGCATACCAAAGTGAATACATTTCTAATACAGTACACTATCAAATGAAAAAGTTAGTCTTCTGCCTTAGTGCTCAGTATAAAAACACAGGCTTACTTAATACAGGGACCTTTTGTAAACAGGTACGAATCAAAGATAATTCAAGTGAAGTGTGACAATTTAACAATGAAACCAATTGAATTGTTAAGGAAAGAAAAATACATATCCAATACAACAAGTGTTTTGTACAATGGGGGTCTAATTTTAGACAACCAGTCTATACCATTTTAAAGTAAGCTTTAAATGGTCAATTATGTGAGACCTAAAAATGTGTTGAATGTTATTGTTCAAGCTGTAGAGTTGAGCTTTTTACTCTGTTGCAGCTAGGCTTACAGGACAGTAAACACAGATGATCAAGGGGGGCCTTCTGGGGAATTACTCTGGTTAATCATAAAGTGATAGGAGAGAGAGACAGGGAAGGAATAGAAGAGAGGAGAAGTGTACCAGATGAGGGGACTTTATTCTGTTTTTGGAGTCTTGGAAAGCCAAAATTGTGATTTTGGTTAAGTAATTAGAATTTTGTTATAGAGAGCTTGCTGTCCTTTATTTTTGGAAAATTCATTTATTGTGGAATGCTAAGAAGATTTTCTCCTAGCTAACAATGTATTTAAGAAAAGGAAGAGAGATTTCCATTCACTTTTGGACATCCTGTGTATAGGAAGTGAAATTGAGCACTAGATTGTATTCTGTTTTTTTTATTTATTTAGGGAACCAGATATTTGAGGTTACAGGGCTAGAATTCTGGGATTTATGGAAAGGTACCTGTATACAATAGGTCTATGAGACACTTTGTTTTGTAAATAGTGTAATAGTTTTTATGTTTTATCTGTGTTACATTGTGTCATTTGTTAATAAATAGTTGTTTGTCCTAATGTGCCTCTGATTTATCACTCTTTTCCCAGAGATGTGTCAGCAAATAAGAAACTTGGATGCCTCAAATTATACCTACTGCTCAGATATATCTTTGGCATTTGGGATTTTCAATAATTAATTTTGATTATTTTCATTCCCACACTCTATTTACCACCACCAAAAAACATAATTGTGACATTATAAAGAAACAAATTTAAACTGTAATTTAAAAAAAAATAAAAAATGTTTATTTTTCCTCTAAATCCAATCTTTTTCTGTGTAATGTTATTTATGCCTCACTACTTTAATGGCATTCATGATGATTTGTAACAGATGCTCTCACATTAGTAAGTCATGCAGAAAACCACCCACCACTTCAAAAAACTATTTTTGATAGCAGCAGCTCTTAATGTGAGACTTCAAATGGAAAGCCTTGTATTTTGTGAACCAATCTTAGATTTTCTAAAAATAGAACACTTTATGTTTTAATAGTAATCATAAATAAACCCTTGCATTTATACTGGTGGTGGTGTAGCACAGTCGGTTAATCTCTAGACTCCGAATAAGTGGGTTTTGGGTTCAAGTCCCCACAGATGCTTTACTCAATTGTAAATTCATTCAGGTGTACTGTGTAAATTGCTGGCAGTAATCTCTGTGATGGACTGGCATCCTATCTGGGGGGGTTAGATGCTCTGCTACTAATAATAATTGTTTACACTTATAGTGCTTATCTGGACACTCCACTCAAAATGCTTTACAGGTAATGGAGACTCCCCTCCTGTGCACCATTCACCTAAATGATGCGATGGCAGCTACAGTATAGTGCGCCAGAACGCTCACCACACATCAGCTATCAGTGGAGGGGAGAACAGAGTGATAAAGTCAGTTCATAGATGGGGATTATTAGGAGGCTATGATTGGTAAAAACCAATGGCAAATTTGGCCAGGATGCTGGGGTAACATTCCTACTCTTTTCGAGAAACACTGTGGAATTTTTATTGACCACAGAGAGTCAGGACTTCAGTTTTACGTCTCATCCGAAGGACGGCACCTTTTTACAGTATAGTTTCCCTGTCACTATACTGGGGCATTAGGACTCACACAGAGGGGTGAGCACTCCCTACTGGCCCCTCTAATATCTCTTCCAGCGTCAACCTAAGTTTTTCCCAGATTTCCCATCCAGGGTCACACGTGCTTAACTTCAGTGGGTTGTCAGTTGTGAGTTGCAGGATGATATGGCTGCTGGCTGGGTACACCCTGGATGGGATGCCAACCCATAGCTGGACATAGACACAGACACAAACATGCACACATTCACACCAGGGCCAGTTTTCCCAGAAGGCAATTAACCTACCATATGTTTTTAGACTGTGGAACTGTGGGAGGAAGCTGGAACCCCTGGAGGGAACCCATGTGAATATGTGGAGACACTGCAAACAAACTCCACACAGATAGCACCACAGGTGCAGAACTGAACCCAGGGCCATAGCATTTCGAGTTACCAATGTTGACCATTGAACCAATGTGCCGAGCACACATGTATTTTTAAAAAAACACCTTAAAAAAAAGGTCACCATGAGTTCCCCTCTCTAAGTTCAATAGAGCCCCTAAAATAAAAACAAATCTGTGTTAAAAGTGCAGCAACACCCCAAGCCTCCACATCCTGTTCCCAGCACAATGGATCTGAATGGTAGAAAGCTCCACAGCCAGGAATTTAAAGGCTCTTAATGCAGCAACAACATCTTTTTAGTTGAGGTTAGGTACAGCTAACCAGACAAGCTGCATCATGAGTCCATGGCTAGAGTCCTCTTCTAGCAAGAGTAACAGCTCAGAGCAATTCATATATATATATATTTGTTTTCAATAGCATACAAAGAGGAAACATGATTTTGAAAGTTAACCGGATATGTATATTTCCAAAATGGGTATAAAGGTATTTACCACAACCCTGGACAAAACATGTATATGAGAGAGAGGTTAAGTAGTGTATGCAGAGCATTTCAGTGGAATTGAAACACGAACATACTGTACTTGCATCGAAAACAGAAAACTGTGCTTTTTCTGGCATTCTATTTTAAACTTGAAAACATCTCTGCAGTGACCAAACCATAATACAAATACAGTCACTACTAACTGAAATACAGGGGCCTAATTATCTTATCTTAATTCTGCTAAAACAAAAAATAAATCAAATACCATATGTTTTAATTGTTGTTGGGTTCAATCATAGAGTTTTAATTTTCTATTCATATTCTTTAATTGAAAAGTTGAAAAATGAAGGGTCAACTCCGACAGATATAATTTCTCATTCAATGCTCATAATGACTCATTATGCTGACAATACAGTGTTAAGTGTTTTTAAACACATTTGGTTACAATAATTCTAAGTACATAATTAAAGGCTGGTAATGGCCTATCAGATGTTTTGTAACAGTAATTCAATAATAGATTTTTTTGGAATCTTGCGCAAGAAGATATTGTTTTTCCTTTCATACAGTATGCTCAACCCTATTTCCAAAGAATCACCAAGAATGTGGTCAAACAGCTCCAAATGTCCTCCTGCATCGGCTCTAACATTGCACACCAGTTTCTACACAGAACACAAGCTTGATCCAGGGGTAAAAAGGCCAAGCTCAACAATTCATTTTGCTCCAGCCTTCATCTGTTTTTGGTGAGATGTTGGAATGCTAACAGACTTTCTTGGTAACCGAAGCAACACTAGGGTAGAAGGAATTCTTCCATAATTGACCCTGTTGATGCTGACACTATATCACTCTTTGATCAGGTTTCTTGGTGAGGACAATGAGGTGCACATATATGAATAATCTGAATGATAATACAGTATATTTGGTTTTATAAAACAGAAGTTCAGAAGAAAGAAATGTAGTGTAATATTCCATGTATCATTATAGCAGTGGTTCTTTAAGGAGCCTTTAACCTTTAACCTTTAAGGAGACAGGAGCCCTTTGATTCTCAAAAGCTGCTGAAGTAATTAGTATTTTTGATGATTTACTTTCTAAAAAATCTATCATGTCACCCCACCAAAAAGAACTTACCGCTGGGGGTAAGTGCACCCCAGTTTATAAACGTTGTTATAAACGTTTTTGTAAAATTTCTCTGAGTTTTGAATCTTCATTTTAAGTAAACTAGAATGTGTTTGTGCTTTATAACGTAACAAAATGAGAATAGCAGGGGAGGCTGGGGTAAAAGCCCAAAGCAGGTTGTAGTACAATAATAATTCAGGTGGGTTGCTGCATCATCATGTGTAGGCTGCAAAGGAACAAGAGGTCACACCTGAAGAAGGCTCCACGGCCGAAACGTTGTGTTATCTTTTCAGCATGGAATAAACTATTACTTGTTCCTGTACAATAATAATGATGAAAAGAAGGAGACCTTAAGGAAGGAAAAATGCTGATGTACTGTATGAGACAGATCAAAGAACTGAATCCATTCTGTCAGAATATCATCACTACACTCACAGAGGGCTTATTACACACTTTAAAAACCACTAAAACAACATTTCTTATAATAATTCAAGAGAAGCGGTACAGTAACTTTGAATCCTGATTAATTAACTTAATAAACTGTTCATGTCTTATACTGTAATTTAATTAGACTCAAACTTAAGATAGATATGCTAGTACCATTGAAGCCACAGACAACATGATATAAGGTATAAACAATATGGTATTAATACCAATACAATTAATATAATTTAATACAAAACATGAAGAAAATTAAAATTTAATATAAAAGTATACAGTAGTGCAGTGGTTAGCATTGCTGGGGCCTGTAGTTCAATTCTTGGGGTGCTATCTGCATGGAGTTTGCATGTTATCTTTGTGTTCAAATGGGTTTCCTTCAAATGATTCAGTTTCCTCCCACAGGCCTAAGACCTACTGATAGGTTCACTGACTGGAAAATTGGTCCTGGTGTGAGTGTATCCGGTTTGTGTCAGCATGTGCCCTGCAAAGGACTGTAATTCTGTCATGGTGTATCCTTAATAATAATAATAATAATAATAATAATTGCTTACACTTATATAGCGCTTTTCTGGACTCCACTCAAAGCGCTTTACAGGTAATGGGGTCTCCCCTCCACCACCACCAATGTGCAGCATCCACCTGGATGATGCGACGGCAGCCATAGTGCGCCAGAACGCTCACGACACATCAGCTATCAGTGGGGAGGAGAGCAGAGTAATGAAGCCAATTCATAGATTGGAATTGGATCCTTCCTCGTATCTGTTAAAGGAGAACTGCTGTTCCAATTTCTCAGATCATGCAGAGTGAGAAACAAGTAAATAGTTTTTTTACCAAACCATCTTAGTGTCGATAGCAATATTTGGCCAGTAGCCATATCACCCTACAGTACATCTCACAACTGGCAACCCACTGAAACTAAGTAGGTATGAGCCTTGTCAGTATCTGAATGGGAGGCCTCCTGGGAAAAACTAAGGTTGCTGCTGGAAGAGGTGTTAGTGGAGCCAGCAGGGGGCGCTCACCTAGCAGTCAGTGTGTGGTCCTAATGCCTCAGTATAGTGACAGGGACACTATACTGTAAAAAGGCACCCTCCTTTGGATGAAACATAAAACTGAGGTCCTGACTCTCTGTGGTCATTAAAAATCACAGGGCATTTCTCGAAAAGAGTAGGGGTGTAACCCTGGAGTCCTGGCCAAATTTCCCATTGACCCTTACCAATCATGGCCTCCTAATAATCCCCATCTATGAATTGGCCTCATCACTCTGTTCTCTTCCCCACTGATAGCTGATGTACAGTGTGCTCATATTGGCGGCTGTTGCATCATCAAGGTGGATGCTGCACATGGTGGTGGAGGGGAGTCCTCATTACCTGTAAAGCGCTTTGAGTGGAGAGACCAGAAAAGTATAAGTGTAAGGAATTTTTATTATTGTATTTAAAAAGATGTATTCACAAGCTTGCTTGTTTACAATGTAATACCTGGAAATGTAGTCTTTTTTTGTGAAGTAAATTTGAAGTTTTACATGTTACTTTCATTGTGAAATGCACTCATCAATGCACAAACCACAAATATAATGTCTAACCCCAAAATATAAAAATAGTGTTGCAGTTCCCCTTTAATCGATACAGCACTAACAAAATGGATGGATGGATTATGTTCTGTTTGACACAGGTACTTACTTTTTCCTTGCGTTTTCCTTACTTCCTGAACAACTGTGTGCTTTATTTCAGACCAAACACTACATATCCTACTGCAGCTCCCACAACTTCAAACTTGCACACAATGTTACAAAATACTGTGTTATTCCCCTGTTTCCTTGTGTGCAGAGCTCACAAGTTCATGAAATTCAATATGTAAGATGTCAATACATCTCACATTACTTGTTTGTGCATTACTTTAATGAGATAAAACTTTAAATGGTGCCAGAATCCTGTAAACACAATGATGCATGTACAGTATTCATGTATTCATATACTGTTTGATTTTTTTGATTAATTTCTGTCAGAATCTTACTGCTTTCATGAATAGAAGCAGCATCTGTCTTGGCGTTTTTTCTTATTTTTCTGTTTAGAATTATCCTGTGAAAATAATATGCAATTCACTGAAATGACATATATTTTAGAGAGCCACAGACAATTCCCAAGTGCTATTAATAGTTCAGTTGAAGCAGAAGACCTATATTTTATGAGGTTCCCGGCCCCTGCATTAGCAGAACATGTGCCAAACTCGCTGAATTGTAATGGATATTTTAAACTCTTTTACATGGCATTGATGTGGGAAGGAAGACTGACTTTTGGGACACTCCTTGAAAAATAACCAAGATCCAAAACCGCAAAATCTGAGTTTGAAATTATTCAGTGAAATATGCCTTGCAGCAAACATTTAAGCCACCAAACAGAGTAGAACATTCAAAATAATATATAAAAATAATTTAAAACCAGAAAATAATAATGCTGCAAAACAAATTTTTTGAGTAATTATTTTACAGCAATCAGCCAAAGTCTGACTACATACAGTAATACTGCATTCTTTCTTCAGGCATTAGGTTTTTGAGATGCTATTTTGGTAGAAGAGTTCAAGACAATTTAAAGATTTATAAAAATAGTACAAAGATTTGACGCATTTGTATAATAAAGATACATTAAACAAAGTATGCAGATGGTGACACACTCTTTGGCTTTGGCTAATAGTAAATAATCATTATTTTTGTAATATGGACAACGCTTTGCTGGGACACTTTGCTGATGGGTAATTCTGAAAATATATAGTAAAAATATATATTAATATATTTATATATATAAATATAATATATATTTAAAAATTGCTATAGGTACAGTATTGTTTCTTTATTTGTAGTTTCCTGGGCTTTTTGTAGGTTCATTAGATTTCAAGCACAGTCTGTAAATTATACAACAGTCATGCTGTGATTTAAATTATGTATTATTATTTCAAATTCAAAAGCTTTGAATGTATTGGCTGCTCACACATAAAAGTGGTCCATACTGATGTGGAAGGCCAATCAATCAGGTTACACCCTAATGCTTGTTCTGTACAACTTCATTAAAGCGTCAAAGTAAAAATAACACCCAGAACTCCAGATTAGGCCTACCACTGGATCCTTAAAATAGCTTTAATACAGTACCAAAAGCCAAGTACAACTTCTTACACATTATCATAAATGTAAAGCATTCACATACTGTAGGTCTGTGATTATTGTTTCCATTTTTTCAAGATGGAGGAATCACATTCTGGAGATACTTTCAACTCGAATTAACTTGCAATAATCCTTTTACCCTCATCATCAGAAGCAGCTTGTCCTGAACAGCTTTCTGAGACCTCAGGTTCTGCTTGGCACTTAACTACACATTGATGAGTGTTCACTGGGTCACTGCGTGCTTGCAAGCTGTGCTTTAGTGCTGAAAGCCTCTCTGTTTGTTTAGGTTTCCACCACAAGGCAGGATGTTCCAGTGGTGGATATTGGTGTTCTGTGGCACTTTTGTCTTCTGTGAAGGTAAGTCTCATTTATTTTGTGTTTGAGTTTTGTGTTTAACAAAGTGTGTCGAATTTAGATATTTTCAAAGTTCTACATAAAGAGCAACACAAGTAAAAAACCAAAAAAGTAATTTAGAAGAGACTACATGTAGATAGGTATTCAATTTTTTTTGCTGTTCTGTATATTTTCTAGTTCTATAAAAATATGTTTGATATTTTTTCCCGTGTGTTATGCCTGCTGCTGATTTTTGAAGAAACATAATACAGAAGCTAAAATGTGAAATCCAATTTTCACTGCAAACTTTCAGTGGATTTCTATGTAGTAGCCTCTTTCTTATATAAAGGGATCAGAGGTTAAGAATGTATGAGTGAATGAAAAAGGATAATAACAGAGAAGCATCCAGAATGTGTAACAACCTAGACCAGGCTGAGACAATACCCATTTTGCCCAAAAATTGAGTCTTGAGTTGATTTAAAAAAGAGTTAATTTAATGCAATCCCGAAATATAACACAATTTATTAACATTAAATTTCACATCAGTGAGAGAACTGCATGCAGTGTGGATCAACACAACTTGTTTCTTAATTTAGAAGCATGATCCAATTTTGAAAGTGTGGACTAATTAAGGCACACAAAAAACCTTTAAAGCTCATGACTGTTTTGTTTAAATGTCATCCTTTTCTCAAAACACCAACAAGCTGATCTTAACATAACAGCCTTGAAGGTTTGATATCAAAGAAAAAAATATGTGCTCTAAATTGTGCACACAGCATTCCTTCCACTGCACTAGTAAGTGTATCAAGGAAGGGAACAAATCTTAGATGTTGACCCAGGATCTAGGATGCAAATCATGGATTATGGTGTCTGGAATCTGTTTAAAAGTAACAAGGGGAATTCCAAGAATAGAGACCATAAGGAGCAATGCGCATTGGAAAGCACAATAACCTTACAGCTTCTAAATATAAGTTAAGAAAAACAAAGAAAAGGGATATTCTCTGGATTCACTTTCCATCACACAACTTTATTGGTGGCATAGTGGTACAGTGGTTAGCATTGCTGTCCTGGAGCCCTGGGCCAATTCTGGATCTTGGGTACTATCTGCCCACAGTCCAAAGACATACTGGTAGTGTTGTGCCTATGTCTGCTCTGTGATGGACAGGCCAGGATGTATTATTTCTTGCATCTGTTGCTTGCCAGGATAGGATATGGCTCCCATGTACCCCCTATTGATAGTTACCCCCTATTGAAGTTAGAACATGGATGGATGTATAATTGATTCTAATGAGACAAATTAGTGTTTGCTTACTAACACTGTGGCTGTCAGGACATTCATTATTATCAATGTTTGTGTTTATCAAGACCTACGTAGATGAATAGATTACATTAAATTAAAATATTTATTTCACATGGTCTATAATCCTAACACTCACAGAGTACCCACACCGCATCAAGACTGGAGTTTCATGGGATTTGATGGCTGGTTTTTAGAACATTAACATCTTTATATTCTAAAATTGCTGATAATTTTGTTACATCCTTGATGTATTTGTTGCATTTACACAATTTGCACAATATGCACATACTGTATCATAAAATCAAGGACTGAAGCCTATGAAATGTCAAATAAAATCAAAAACATAAATATAATCTCATCTAACAAATGAAAGGAGTCCATTTGGTCCACCTAATTCGTTTGGCTCCTAGTAGCTAATCGATCCAAGGATCTAATCAGCCTTTCCTGAAAGAAACCAGGGGGTGAGTTTCAACAAGAAGGTTGGACTTCTTGTTAGTCTCACAACCCTTTGGATAAAAAAAGAATGCCTCCTGCTCGCCGTTGTAATTACATTTTCCCATAGTTTCTATTTGTGTCCTCTGGTTCATGTTTCACTGTTGATTTTGAAAAAGAAATCTCTAGGATTGACTTTGTCTCCCCCTTTAATAATTTTGAAGACTCAAAGAAGGTTATTTTTATCGACGTCTAAAAACATTTCACGCAGATTATGAGTATTAAAGAAAACCTTAACTGTTTGGAGTTCAGAATGTTTTAGGTTTATATTCCAATGGCACTAATTTGTATTACATCATTGGTATTCTTGTGTGAAGGGTATTTGATACTAGCCAGCAGCAAGATTATCACTACAATTACTTGCTATTAGCTTTAAGCAAACAACTAAGCCTACTGCTAAGACCTATTATGCAATGACATGAGCTGCAGAACAATAAGCCCCTTAAGGATGAACTTCTGATTCCACTGTGGATCCTTGTGAATAGGTATATACTGTACTTTGCAGTGGAACACCTGAAACAATGCTTCCCAAACTGGGGATTTACTGTGTCTTCTGGATTTTGCTCAAGTTGATTCTTAAACACAGGCTAATTGACTTCAGTTTTTGTTGTATATTTGTAAATTTGTTTTCAACTCATAACAAGTAAAAGGAAATGTGTAATGGGTAAAAGCACTGTACCAATTTATGAGACTTCAGAACTGTCCTCATTCTTAATGTGTTTAAGATATGTCAGCATCTTTCATTAGTAGTGGTTATCATCTAGGGTTATACATACTGAACCTGTATGATGATTCCTCTAAAATATCCAGTTCTTTGAGATGAAGATTTTAAACCAGGGCTCACCATGACAGATAGGAGATGTTTTACTTTACAAATTATGTCACTTTACATATTTTTACATACATTTACTGGTGTATGCCAATGTTAGAGTACATAAAGTGTATGAAATCACAGTGAATCATTAAAAGTATTTTGTAAAATAAGAAAATGGAAATTAAATGCAGAGAAAAATATGGTACAATCATGGAAAACATAAATAAATGCTAAGCAAGTTTACTGCTCATTCATAACGAAGTGTTTCTGTTAATCTGCTCATAAATATATCTAGCCGAGCTGTTTTGATGTTTTGAGACTTCACCAGAATGAGGTGTGAAGAAAATATTTCCTTTACCCAAAACCTTAAACTGGAACCTCAACTGTCAGCTCTGTGAATGTAACACATGACACATGGGTGAGAAACTGTTTTCATAGATGTGAAACTAAATAATCTCTTCCTGCAACATGTTGCATTTAGGAAAAAAAGAAAAGCAGATAAAATATAAGTCTACAGTATTTCAACAATACAGTCCACTCAATGGTTGTATACATTTAAAAAAAAAACTTGCTTAATATTAATTCACACCATTGTATTACAGGGTAAATGAAATTAGAGTTGTGTTAATAGTTTGTTTTACACCTAGAAATGCCCATCATAGTTCTAAATGACATGCAATGTTTTCGTTGACTTTGCCAACACATTTGAAGGGTTTTGTCTGTGAATTTCTTTTTAAAAGAATGAGGACTGCGCTACTTCAAAGGATATGTGCTCACCCTAGTATACAGTATATACAGTAGCCTCATAGTGTACTCTTTTGTTATTTATTGATCTGATGAAGTACATACTGTAATGATTAAAATAACAATGATTACCATTCATTGATTAATTTTGCCATTGTATTTTTTCCTTTTGTAGGCAAGGACATACAGTGTGACACCATCACAGACTTGGATTTCCACGACTCTTTTATAGGGACCAAACTGCACGTGAGACTCTTGCTGTACACCAAAGAAACCCAGCTTTGTGGAGAGGAACTTAGCCAAACAAACATTTCCCACTCTAAATCCTTTGATTTGTCAAGAAATACCACCTTTCTGATCCATGGATACAGGCCCACTGGTGCCCCTCCAGTGTGGGTAAATAAAACAGTCGAATTGCTACTTAACTCAGATAACATGAATGTGATTGTAGTGGACTGGAATAGAGGGGCTGCAAATCTCAACTACTTTACAGCTGTGACCAACACAAAGAAAGCTGCAGAGAACCTGACAGAATTTGTTAAGCTGATGAAGGTAAGGGCAAATCTATGCTCATTAGGTGATGTATTTGCTTCTAAAATTGTGAAATTTAATGCTTGTCTTATTACAGACTGTTATTGGACTACAACCTGTATTCCTCTTGTCACTGATTTCTTAAGTTGTTTGGAAGAAGGCCATGTGGATGTATTGTCAATCTCAAAGATAACTGTGACTTTTAAAATAAGTATCAAGTCATTCTCAATGATTAAAACTTTCATTGAATAATTCCTAATATTAATAAAACATGATGTAATTGTGCCATATTAACCTCTATAGTTTTATATAGTTTTATCTGCATTCAATTAAGCACAGAACATGAAGAATAATTATATTGAATATAACTATATAAGGGCAGCACTGTGGTGCAGTGGTTAGCATTACTGCTTTGCAGTGCAGGGATCCTGGAATCAATTTTGGACCTGGGGTTCTATCTGCGTAGAGTTTGTATGTTCTTCCAATGTTCACATGGGTTTCCTCCAGATTCTCTGGTTTCCTCCCATAGTCCAAAACATACTGGTGATTGTCTTGTTTGTGTCTGTCTGACCTGCGACAGACTGGCATCCTGTCCAGGGTCTACACTATCTAGCACCTGTTGCTTGCCAGGTTGAGCTCTGGCTCCCCTGCGTCCCTGAATTGGAAGAAGCGGTTCGAAAATGGATGGATAGATAAATGTATGTTTATCAATGACACTTCCGAGTCTTAACATTCTCAGCTCAGCCATATTCCAGTTTCTAAAAAATTGGACATTTGAAGTGTAGGAAGATTCACTGATTTTTGATGTATGACAAGGGCATGAAGAGTAATGAATCACTGAAGAAGACTTATATTTCCGATTATACTGTACTTTCCCAGTGATACTTCTCTCTATTATATCCACATTTTTATACTGATTATACAATATCTGTTTCATATTACCCTTTTCAGAAGTTCTACAGTATATACTGTATTAAGGATTTAGGAGTACTATATGAAACAGAAAACAAATGATGCACATACTGTATCACCCAAGCTGTTAATGGTATATTCTACTCTAAAGAACATGACTTGGTTTCCATTGTGTGCATTCTGCTTGCAGCTGCTGATCTACACTAGTTCTGTGTCTGAAGTGCTGCCTGCTCCTAAGCCTGTCATGCAGAGTAACACAAGCTCCCTTAGTACTTCTTCTTTTCTTTCTTGTCAACATGATAGCACGGATATTGACAAAACCGCATTTTTGACAACATTTCTGCAATTTCTATACAACTGATGATACAGTTCTATTGATGGAATTGTATTTGGACACAGTACTCAGCCTGTGAATCAGCAATGTATTCCATATCGCTGTTTTGTGTTGTCATTGTATGAAGGACTGGTGGGGGTGTAGAGCTGTTTGTCCTCAACAATAAGTTTTACAATAACTTTTCACTGGAAAAAAAACAAGATCCCAGATGTGGTTTGATACCTTGGCGCATGACCTCATGAGCTGGTCATTCGCTTCAGCCACAGGCTTGCAAATGACAGCTCTAGGGAAATTGGGCAATTGAGGTGGGCAGCACTCCTGCAAGCTGCCTAATACTGTATGTACAGTATTTGCCTACAGTGTGGGGGGATGATGTTAGTGAGGCATTAGTACTTCCATTTGAGTTGATATGATGAAAAATAAGATCTTTACATTGCATCTGATTTATGCCTTTTTGTGCTCCTCTTTACAAGCATTAAAGCATGAAAATAGATTTGAAACATACAGATCAAGATTCAGAGGCTTATGTGCTGAGATGCACTGTGCATGCTGCTAGTGTATATTGCAACATAGACTATAATGGGCACATCAGATGTGTGGAAAAAAACACGTCAAAACTATGGCTAGTGTAGATTAGACCTAATTACATAAGAACTTACTTTAAGTAACTTTTCCAATTTAGTTTCCAGCTACTACCACGTGTCTTTGTCTCACTACTGAGAGAGAAATAGTTGCATTAATTATGGATGCAAGGATGGTAAAGTTACTGTACATATTTGACACAAGTTACTCATTTATTTCAAATTCTTGGAAACTGGTATGTTTCTCACCCAGTGTGCTGCATAAGTGCAAAATGTAGAACATTAAAGGCTCTCTGAGAACTGTCCCTTTTCCAGCAGAACCATGCATCTTTGTGGTCAAAGACTGAATTGGCAATGATTGACACAGCCTTTTCCTTGTGTGTCTATTGTCCTGTTGATTTAGGAGAATGGAGCATCGCTGAGCTCCATTCACATGATCGGAGTCAGTCTGGGAGCTCATCTGTCTGGATTTGTGGGGAGCATGTTGAATGGAAAAATTGGAAGAATCACTGGTAAGATTCACAAGGGGTAGATAGCTTCATTTTCTTTTCCAAAACCTACTGTACAAGAGAGAACTCCTGAAAGAGCTCTTAGCAAGGGAATAAGTACTGGTGCAGGCAAGTGAAAACACATTTCCTAAGCATGAAAGATTGATGCTTGCTGCAAAATGTCTTTGTATTAAATTAATATTTTCACACATCACAGTGCAACTGGTACTAATCTCTCAATGTAGTGTCAGTGAGGAGGTAAACGTGTAACCTGTTCAGCTGCCTAAAGAGCTACAACACAAGCTTCTCACCTTCTTCACCATTTCTTTCTTTGTTGTTTACACTATAGCACATTTACTGACAAAATTAAATGAAACTAAAACTGTTCAATTAATGGAATTATACTGTATTTGAATTTCATTGTATTAGTTTCATTATTTCACAATGAAATAATTTTACCTCAGTGGCAAGAAAGAGCAAATGAATTCTGATAGTAATTTAAAATTATTTTTAACCAGTTCACATTTTTATCAATAGTGTACTCTATGTACAGTACTTGGAAGTGGGTGTTGAGGAATCTTATGAATTTAGATAAAACTGGTTAACACCTGTCTAGGGTCAACATCTGAAGTTCTTGGAAGCTGCCCAGAAGCAAGAAAGAAATTAAAGTGTTAATTTAGTTGTGCTGCTTTTGAGACACATTCAAAGGAAGTGTCTGGTTTATCTTGACCAATTAAGTCATAGGTAAATGTTTAAGAGTTATCAACAGTAGAAGGAAAGAGGACACAACAAGCAGATAGAGAGAGAAGAAAACAGAGGTGGGACATGGGAAAAGAAGGAGCAGATAGATGAAGGTCACAGGAAGAGACAGAAAGACACAAGGAGAGAGAAGAAAGCGCATGCCACGTCCAGATCATCTATAAAGACCGATTCAATTATTTGAAAAATGGCCTCTCCTGGTCGCCGATGCATTTTTAGAATAGGGAGATATGTTTCTCATTCACTTTGTAGCATTTAGATTTATCTAGAGAGAGATTTAATTATAGGACGGATACTGTTTAGTTTAGAAGGCTTATTTATTCAAGTTGTTGGCCTGTGTAGGTGTTATTTAAGATTTGAATATCCGGAAGAAGTCTGTTTTTTGGGGGGATGTAGGCTGCTGGAATGTTTTATTTGTACAGTATATAGTGTAACTTGTATGTTGCGTGCTTATGTTGTGTGTTGTCGTTGTGTGCACTACAAATTGTTAATAAACATTTGTTTAGCCTAGTTTGCCCGACTTCTTACTTTTTCACCAAAGCTGTGCAGGTGAGACCCAGAGAACAAGAACTCAGGTGCCTCTAATTATACTAATGGGTTATTTTTGGCATATCATTTACAATGATTATGATAATGTTATTTGTTTATTTTATTTATTAATCCCCTTGGTCATTTTTTTATATTCACTACTTTCATAACCTCTATTTGTTACATTATCATCCTTCATGCTGTAAATGCCATTCCTTTAAAATGTTCCCTTTTGTCCTTCCTCAGGGCTTGACCCTGCCGGCCCATTATTCACTGGGAAGCCCCCAGAGGAGAGACTGGACAGCAGTGATGCAGAGTTTGTTGATGTCTTACACACTGACATGGATGGTATGGATCTGGTTATGCAAGATAGGGTGTAATAATAGTTGTATTAGGGACATGTTAATACATCCTGCTGTTTCTTTAAAAAGAATGTAACACTAGGTTGTGTAATGCAACCTTAGGCTGGTCTGAAAACACTGTAATGCTGGGTTGTGTGAGCACTGTGTTACTACACATTTCTTGAGCTGTGCACCACACATCCCACAGCTGCTCATATTTGTGAACATCCATCTGCAGTGTTAGGAAAGGCACCTTCACCATTGTAACTTTACCATGACAGATCTCATTTTACATTACTGTCTTTTTATTTTATATTTGACACTAATTACATTGCTATGAACCTTTTCCTTATCTATTAAAATGCCCACATGTGATTAAACAACTCTAATCTTGTTTGGATCTTGAGTTTTTTGCAGATGTAGCTCTGCTGTATATTCAAGAGAATTAGCCTTCTCTTTTAGGGACAGATTGCTAGCAGCTATGGTGTATTTTGTTGTATTTTGAGTTCTTCCTTGCTTTTTGGTCTACCACTCTATAGTCATTCAGCTTTGCTGTAAAAACAGGCTGGGTTTATTAAAACAATGTATTGAACAGTGTAAATGCAAGCACAAAATAGTTGCTAAGAAAAATAAAAGTAAAGAGTTAAGAGTCATACATAAAATTAGTTATTTTTTGTTTTTCCATCAATACGAATATAGTAATTCTTTCCCCATTTGCTGAATGCCATCATGCACTAAGTCATGCAGGACATGAGCTAACCCTTTTTTATAGTGTCTGTGGGAGGAAGCCACAATGATTTGAAAAACAAACTTCACTGTACTTTTCTTTTTGCATCACTGCAACAGATTTTAAGATTCTCTCATGAAAAAAGTCCTTTCCAAGTAAACTCATGCCTGCCTTAGATTTACAATTCAATCTGCTGAAAGTAGCTTGATATCATGACCAATGTATTATGACCTACTGTATTATCATAAACACAGAGTAAAAACAATCCTACAAAAGAGAGAACAGTGGGGTTTTACCTTCAACAACATATTTGTACATTTGTACAATCCATTCTTTCATTTTCTAACTACTTGTTCCAATTCAGGGTCACAGGGAAGCCATTGTCTATCCTGGCAAGCATGGAGTGCAAAGCAGGATATACCCTGGAAGGCACAAACAGACATACAAAGCAGACACACAGGCACAAACACAGACATGCACACATGTACACCTAATTAGACAATTAACCTACCAGTATGTTTTCGGATTGTGGGAGAAAAATGGAACATCCGGAGAAAACCCACTCAAACATGAACTTACAGTACAAACTCCACACAGACATTACCCAGATCTGGAATTGAAACCTTAGCCCGAGAGCTGTGAGATATGCCAACCACTGCACCATCGCGCCACCCTATTTATACATAAAATAAATACAAAAGACATCTAAATACAGTAGAAAAAACAAAGGAGATAAAAGGAGGTAGGCATACATTAACAGTATTATCCTCTGTGCGTTCATCAACCCAAAGGACATTTTCTGAATCTGCAGTGTAACACAAAAGATGAAGGTACACTGAAGTACCAAATAAAAAAAAAACAGCAGTGTTGTGGAAATATGGAACAAATGTGGAGGCCAATACCTTGACTTTTTTCATGAAACTGCTGCGCTAATTATCTACCATCAACCTAAAGAACTACTGTACATGTGCTCAATATCAAATCATATATCTACAATATTTTCAAGCAAGACACATCCAATCTATTATTCTTTCCATTATGTTTTTGTTTACCTTTTGCTTTTCCAGTGAATCTTAACACAATGTTGTTTCTAACCTTCAGCTCTAGGATTCAGACTTCCTTTGGGTCATATCGACTTCTATGCCAACGGAGGAGCAGACCAGCCTGGCTGCCCCAAAACCATTTTTTCTGGTGAGCTTTTTTTCGAGAACTGGTTATTGTACTTCATTCCCGTAAAGACAAGTGTGTGATTTGGGGATTCTGAACTTGTGGCCTTTCCTGTTACAGCTTGTAAAGGAGCAATTTCACATTCATAAGACCTTGCAAAATTCCCAACAGAATAAAAGAATCCCGTCTGAATTTACGATTATTTATCCATTTAAAAATGAGTCTATTTAAACAAAAATTGATCCTTTGAAAAAACAAAAAAAATCATTATCTATCAATTATATTAAGATCATACATTCAAGAAAACTAAAGGCTGCTCTGATATAACCATTTAAAGATAATGTTTAAAGTGACTCCAAAATGTTAGAAGCTTTGTGATAATATTCCTCAATATCAAGTGACCTGTCATGCAAGTCTTACTTTGTTTTGACAGAAGCATGCTTGCATTGTAGGACTCATTGTATGTGATCCTCAGGAAATACGTGGCTATAGAATCAGGTGGAATTCAGCACACCGTGTCAGCAGAGCACTGCAAAATATTTGAGATAGAATATGGTTGACCGGCCAGGTTATTTAGAACAACGATGTTTGCAATTTTGTTTGTCTCTTAAATTTAATGAATTTCCTTGGTAGCTTCCTACTACCTTTTTGTCAGTTCAGTATTGCCAGTCAAGCCACAACATGTTAGTTCCTAATGTAGCATTGGATTGTTCACCCACAGGTATTGAATATTTAATAAAACTAATATTCAAATGTTCTACTTTTGATAATTTTTTTTATGTTTCAGGTAAAAAATACTTTGTGTGTGACCATCAGAGATCAGTCTTCCTATTTATGAGCTCACTAAATAAGACATGTGACATAACTGCTTACCCCTGTTCATCATATTCGGATTTTCTTGACGGAAAATGTTTGGATTGTAAGGATTTTCATCCTGCACCCTGTCCACTCTTTGGTAAGATGTATTCTTTAACTGAATACCTCCTAATAAACACATTTTTTTTCAGTTTTTTTCACAGTATTGTATACAGTAGTGGTAGAGGTACAATATATACACATCACAAACATACTTACAATTATTCTTCTGTTTCCACAGCAAGTACCTGTGTGCACTACTGCTAAAATAACTAGATTCACATTAGATACACACCATATGCAGCTGCTTTTACCTCAGCTCAAAAATGCCTTGCTCTTTAGTTAAACTAACCTAACTAAAGTTACTCCTTAATTAAAGTTTTGCTAAGAGCAAAGCAATTCCCTTCAAATGACGCCAATCTTTGCAAATATTTCTGGAGATTTGGAGGAAACACATTGGCTTTCTTGACAGTCCCACCCAGGTATCAATAAGCTTTCACAAATTTTGATTCATTTCTTCATGATGACAAAATCCCATCCCTTTAACTGCCAACCCTAGTTACTAAGAAATGCTTGCACTCTTGGTGACATCGTAGAGGTCTGTACATGTTTCAGGATCTTGAGGGAAACTTACTTGCCCAGGGTCTCCTATTTTACTTAGTCCTGTCTCAGACTCTCCCTTCGTGGCTACTGTATAAAGTTCCATGGGATGCTACTTTACCATCCCATTCAGTAACTGGTCTAATTGTTTCAAAAGACACCATGAAGGTTCTGCTCTCTTGTCATATACCTGTAGGTTGTTTTCTACCATCTAGGACCACAAAGTTCCAGTTATTGTGTAGGGAAATAAAACAAACTTGTTGAATATGCTCCTGTTCCTCTGAAAACCTGGTGAACCAGTTAATTCATTTTAAATCTACACATGAGAACACAATACCAATGGTTCCAAAAGAAAACAACTCTAAACCTCTTAGTCACACATGCAGTCAGGTGGTGACTGGTACCAACACACATTGTGGGAGAGTACAGTACTGTGATTTTGGGCATGACCATGCTGCTGACTTCATAACTACTCCTTCTCAGTGATAATTCACAAGATCAGAATGATGACTTTTGTTCACAGGTCTAGTCCTGTGATGAATCCACTTGATGAAGATGGGTAAACATTGAGACAGCCTTCAATTTCTCATAGTTGCATTGATTTGTAGAAACCAGTTCTTAGGGAAGGATGGGTGGTTAACTTATGTTTTGCTAGTGCAAAGTTGCAAAAGTATGGTCCGATATTTTGTTCCTTTTGACATTATTGAAATACCATTTCCCCCTTTTTTTTGTTTAAGGTCCCATTTACATATACAGTATGCTGTGTTTTCATATTAATAAAATAGATTAAAATATAATCATTGTATTTTAAACTGTAATTTAACAGTGATATTTGGGTAATTAATGAGCAAATTATCTCTCAATATCTCTCATTCCTTGAATTGGAAACTGCAAAGTATACAAGTTATAAGCAGGTTAATATTAGAATCATGATTATTCCTAAAATGTCTAGCAATTCTTCACTCTATAATGTTTATTCCAAATCTTTTATTTTCAGTGTTTAAAACATCATTAAATTGTTTAACCACGTCTTCTATTTTTAAGAACAATATAGATACTAAAAAGAGATAGATGGACATGGTGGTTAGCTCTGCCTATCCCTGGGTTCAATTGTAGGCTAGGGCACCTTCTGTGTGGAGTCTGCATGTCCCACCCGGATATAGTCCCACCTTTTACCCTCTGGCTAGGACTCTGATTCACTTGGACCCACCAATGATGAAGCTCTTACTAAAAATTGATGGATCAGGATACTAAGAGAATAAATGTCTGTAGTTATTTTAAACCTGGTAATGAAGACAGCTACACCAATTATAATAGAGCATTGTTATAATACAACACTGCTACTTTGTTTTGTTTTATATTTCTGCATTAAATGATAGGCTCCTAGTATGCATCTGTTCTAGAATGCTGAAGGTAGGTGTGTAAACATATTCATATACTTGTGGTTTGTTCCTTTTTCAGGCTATTATGTAAATAAATGGAAAGATGTTCTTTTAAAACTTGGTCAAACAAAAACATATTTTTCTACAACGGCAAAAGATCCATTTTGTAGTAAGTTAAATCATTTTGACTATTTTTGCATTGATTTGTTCAACTTCCCTTCCCTGTAGTATGTTCCCAGCCCAGCTCCTGTAGGATTGCTATCTTTGCTGGTTTTCATTCCAGATGATCTCTTAATCACCAGTGCTGATTGATGTCTTTAATTGATCTGGTCACATGTTTAGACTTTATGTCTAAAAAAGTTCCTACTTCATGTGGATATTTTACAACAATTCCACATATGAAGCTTTATATATTATATTATATATTATATATCATAAGCCGTCTCTTCTAATGTTTTTAAATAAAACTTTACACCCTAATTTCTGACTAAACTGCTAATACTGCTAAAATGGCAGAACTTTCAAGGCATTTTGCTCCAGTGCGAAATTTGCAATCAGTTCCCTTTACTAAATTAATGTTACCTAATATCCCTTACTGTATGTCTTATATTATAAATATATACAGTGTTTGATGTGAAAATATGATAGATTTGCATTTGTTTTTAACAGTCATTTACAGTATTCTCCAGCAGATTTGTACTTTTACAGAATCTTTCAGCAGATTAAAAAAAATCTACTTTGAGGGCAATTCCCTTGTAATGTCTCTCTAGGTGTTCATGTTGCATCATACTGTATATCTTACAATTGACTGAAAATTATGTTTTCTATTTCAAGAGCATAATTACCTTGTGGATATTGTTACATGGAACCAAAACACACGGTGGGGATTCGTCACAATAAAATTATTCAGCGGCAGAAATGTCACAGAGGCCAAAATAGACCAGTAAGTTCCAGTAATATACTGCAGTTGAGTATCAGGTTAACACGTGAAGCCATTTTTGGTGGCCCTATTTTCACCCATCCATGTTGAACTGAGGATCTCAGATGACTATTTCTTGAATGAAGCCTGGGTGTCAGCATATACAAAAGGATTGATTTATCCAGACTCTAAAACTCTTTTGTTTAAAAAAAGTGTCCCCTTTTCACAGTTTTAACACAATTTCTTGTAGTTTTCACTTATCTTAATAATAAATCAAAGATTTAAGATTAATACACATTTATTTAAATTCGGTATATTTTAATATATACTGTAGAGAGGAACTAAGAGCTAACCAGGTGATTTTATGCAATCTTTACAGTACATCTTAATCTTTAATAAACTTAAAATGTTATTTCAAGAAATAATTTTTATTAAACTTTCTAATGAAAACAGTGGGGGGCAGTTTGTTTTGATCATGTGGAAATATTTTAATTTGTCTTTCAGTAAAGCAGCAAAGTTTGAGCAGTACACAGAGACACGCCTGCTAGCACAGTTTGATGAAGACTTCGAGAATATTCAAAAGATCTCTTTGAAGTTCTCCACTGGAAACATGATTGGACCAAGATACAAGCTAAGAGTCATCAGGTTCAAACTCAAACCTTTGGAAAAGAGTAACCGGTAATTAATTATTGATTATAATTGTCATGTTCATAGTGCTACACATTCTTATAATGGGATCGCAAAATGGACTTCTGAATTCAGTAACTGGTTAGAATCAGCTGCTTTTGTTTAACCTCCACACTCATGACTGTTGCCATAAAATATAACTTTTTTAGAGGCTCTTCAGCTCCTAATATTTCTCTGATTGGTTCTACAGTATGTCCCTTTATACAGTAGCTGAGGATTTTTGCTAGTATATTTAATTTTGTACAGCTTTAGAGTAGAGCATATTTCTTTTATTAATGTCTAAATAATTTATTTGCCATTACTTGTATCATTTTTGTTTGTAGAAATGCATATACTGTATACAGTACCTGCCTGGAAAGAACTTTGGCAGAGTTTTATTAGAACAAGTTTCTTTTCTTTCTTTTCTAAATTCTGTGGTCATAGATGCCAATCCAGAAAAACAGAAACAGCTACAACTTCAAACTGTTTTCCCAAACATAGGCGTTAACAGATAATTAAATGGCAGTATGTTCACTAAAGAAAGACATTCCTTGCAAGCCCCCGCATTACTTAACATCTCAGGAAACAAGACGTTCGGCCCTAAAGTCTGTTATTTTCACTTCCCTAAAAATACAGAGAATTGTATTTTAGACTCTACATTTGAATGACCACAATTACACCTAAAATGAAACTGAAGTCTTTATTCCTGCCACAAGCTTTAAAGCAAAACTATTATATTTATTATTCATTACAGGCCAGTCTTATTACAGTACAATGGTATGTGCTGTATCACAATGCTTTGTAATGTCTCTCTGTTTTGCATGATAAGCGGAAGTCTTATTTCTGTGTTAAATTCACTATTTTTCTTCTTAATCAAAGCAGTTCATTAGAAGAATGACCAGATGCATTCCTGGATTTAAAAGAATGTCCTGTGCTGAAAGGCTAAATTAACTGAACTTTTTCCAACTTGAACACAGACTACTAAGGAATCTGATTCTGGTACTGATAAAGCAACCCAGCTATCTTCAAAATTAACACTGGAACACAAATCAAAGGGCACAAGCTTTAAAAGAGAAAGCTCCAAGTGTTACTTTTATGAAACAAGCTACCAAGCAATAATATATTGTCAAAATTGATCTGGCAAATTCCTTCAACAAATGTTTGAATGAGATCCTCAAATTAATCAGCTACTAGAAATCAAATAGGATAGATTGAGTAAATGCTTACATGTTGTTAGTAACCCTGTTATGTTGCTAGAATTTACAATAAAACTGTGACAGACACATATTTGTGTCTTTCAGCATAAATATAAATATAAATCTCCCACTCCACGCATTCAACGATTATGAGAATAAATTAAAACATTTAATCATTTTGGACATTTCTCCAAACAGAAGTCCCATCATTACTGGTTTTTGTTAACTATTGTTTAAGATTCAGTTGTTCCCATTTCTGCACTATATGTTAGGTCATGATATCTGATAGAGAAGAAAAATAAATTAAAGCCAGATTTTGTTCTGAATACAAAGGCAAATCTAACCAAGGTTGTCTCCGTGAGCAAGGACAAATTAGTTAAAAATAAACTCTACTGTGTCATGTTCTTGAAAATAATATTGTCTTGTGCCACCATCTTCTTGTCTTGGACAATTACGTTCATTGGACATGGTGTTAATCCTTGTTTCACATCAAACAAACCAAAGGGACCACAACAGAGCACTCTCATGGGAAAACTAATCTTATTTTTGTGAGTACTCAAATGGAGGGCAATATACAGTGCTCCTGGAGAAGGAAAATGGAGTGCTTACCTTCCTGTTCTCACTTTAGTGTGCATCACATTTCTTTTCTCACTTTTGTTAATGTGTGTTTCCTTTGTGTCATTTAGACTTTTTGGTTATCTGTCATTCTAAAAAGGTCTTGTATTTTTTTTCTCGTCCTATTATTATAGTGAACATCAATTATATATGGACATATTAAAGTTTTGTATCTATGGGCATATTACAGTCAGTGTAAATAGACTACATTTACTATTTAATTGTATTTTCTTTTCATTCCAGCACGCCCCTGTGCAGATATGATCTCATTCTGGAGGAAAACTCTGAAGTGTCATTCAGACCCATTCCTTGTCAGGACATGCAGTTTTAAAGATCGGGAAGCCCTGGAAAGAAAATCTTGCTGCATAACCTTGAACATGATAGAAGTATTTAAGAGGAAACATATATTGCGGGGAATGCTTCAAACTGTATATACTGTACTGTAGCTTTTGTTTTGTTTTTTTATTTGAAATATGATTTTATTTTTGTAATGAAAAAAATTCTAAACAATATACATTTATTGTGTCAAAATATGATTTTAAAACTCACAGTTCATGTAATGATATTTATTTCAATTCTCAAAGTTATGTATTTTTGTTGAAAGACGAAATAGTGGAAGTAACAAATTAGTTGTAAAATTTAAAAAAGAACTTATTTTCTTAATATTTATAAATGCATGTACATTTTTTATGTTGTTTTAAAAAATCCTTAAGACTTGATAATACTTTGGCAAAAATGGCAAAAATGT
Organism: Lepisosteus platostomus; assembly: GCF_059453375.1. Lineage (NCBI taxonomy): Eukaryota > Metazoa > Chordata > Actinopteri > Semionotiformes > Lepisosteidae > Lepisosteus > Lepisosteus platostomus. The sequence goes on from NC_142617.1 coordinate 20,705,386, forward strand.
AATGTACAGTAGAAACATCAATGAGCTGTTGCAATAGAAAAAGCTAATACCTACTGTATATAACCTTCATTCCAAAACTGATGTGATAAAATGAATGTTCTGAAAACGTGATTAACCAACAGTTTGACCATATAACCAACTGCAAAGTATGAAAGTCTGTTTCTACCAGATATAAAAAATGAAGTTTCTGTGGTAATATTTGGCATTAAAATGTTGAAATTACAGCTGTAATTTCTTTTGTTCTCCAGGACTCCTCTGAACATTTTCTCTCCATTTGTGCCTGGACGTATAGACCTTTTCTGTGATTTGTTTTAAAATGTTTGTCTAAATAAAACTATCAGAATGATTTTTGCAGGTAAAGTATTTTTTTAATATGAAAGCATATTTTCAGTTGTTACAATGTGGGGAAAAAATGAATGGCTTATCCCAGCAAGCGACTGGCACAAGACAGGATATACCCTGGACAGAATGCCAGTACATTGCAGGGCAAACACAGACACACTCACACAAGGGCCACATTTTTCTGAAGCCAATTAACAAGCCAGGATGTCTTTGGACTGTGGGAGGAAACTGGAGCACCCAGAGGAAACCCACAAGAACAAGGGAACAAGAACTTCTAAAAACTTATGATGTTCTCTTTCTATCCTCATTCTTCTTGATCTCAGTGCTGCTTTCGACACTGTTAACCATGACATCTTACTTTCTTGTCTTGAGAGTTTCTGACACTGCTCTCAAATCAGTACCTCACTGATTGCTGTCACTTTGTTTCCCTTGGTGGATTTAGGTCTGAAATTGGTCTCGCTAAGTCTGGTGTTCCTCAGAGCTCAATACTTGACCCCTTACTTTTCAGCATTTACATGTTTCCACTTGGTCAGTTTTTAAGATCACATGACCATGAACTATCATTTCTATGCTGATGATACTCAAATATACATCTATACTAAACCTGACAGTAATGTGGCTGTCTCTATTCTATTTAATTGCATCTCTGACATTCTGTAAAAACTTGGATGACTCAAAATGTCCTTCATCTTAACAGTGACAAGAAAAAAAGCCAATGCTGTAACCCTATCTGTGGATGGTTCTTTACTTGAGCTTCAGTCTAAATTGAAAAACCTTGGGGAGATATTTGATTCAGGCTTGACATTCAACCCACATGTAAAGAATATTGTCAAAAAATCTTTCTTTCTCCTCAGAAATATCGCTATACTATGCCCTATATTATCACTAACTATGACTGAAAAGCTGATCAACACATTTGTGTTCTCCCAAATTGACTACTGTAATGCTCTACTCGCTGGGGTATCTAAATCTACTCTGAACAAACTGCAGTATGTCAAAATTCGGCAGCCAGAATCCTGACCAGGTCTAGTGCAAGTGATCACATTACTCCTATTCTGGAGTCCTTGCACTGGTTTCCTGTCAAGTTTTGTGTCGACTTCAAAATCCTCAGTACCTGTCAGCTTTTATCACCCTACTCCCCATCTCACAACCTTCGCTCTTCTAATTCTGGTCTCATAACTGTCCCCCATGCCCTTCCACACTCTATGGGGGACAGGGCCATCTCCTGTTATGCCTCAAAGCTCTGGAGCTCTCTCCCAAAGGATATCAGAAAGTCACCTTTTCTAAACTCCTTCAAATCCAGACTCAAAACCTTCTTCTTTAGAAGAGCCTTTGCTTAACTGGTACTTTTATTTACCCCTTCTGCTCCTACTGTATTTATCGCCACCATCTACAAATTCTCATCGTGTTTATATTGTGTATATTTTTTTATTGTTGTTGCTGCTGTTGTCTTTCTGTAAAGCGCTTTGAAAAGCCACCTTTAAAGGTGCTGTATAAAAGTTTATTATTATTATAAGGGGACAGAATATAAACTCGTTTTGTTCAACAAAAGGAGATGCAATCCTTGTGTGTATGAAGCAGGCGTTTCTTTTATTACGTATCCCGTATACTGGAGCCAAACCCAATGAAGCACTGACTCGACTCATTGATACATAAGGACGCTTTTTATATAAAATCACAAAGTGAAAACCCACCCAGAACAGTTTCAGTACAATTCCATACCATATATGGTGTAAAGCCAAAGCTGCTAGCCTTGGTACGTGATAAACTGTAAGAATTGTAAGAATATTCTTGGGTTCCTTTAATTATCGTTTAAGCAGACATTATGTACAGTACTACTAGATTTTGTTAATCATGGCTTAAGCAGATATCAGGCACTCTCAGTTCTGGTCAGGCTGCCCAAAGCTGACTCTGCCCTCACATCCCAGGCGTGTAGCCAGCTCACACTTAAGTTGCAGTTAGTAATTTTCCATTATTCTAGCAGGATAGTTAGTAAATGATGTTAGTAAATTATTTAGTTAAAGAGTTAAAGCAAACTAGTGAAATAAGGGAAATAAATGTTTGATCCCTCTTGGACGTATAGACCTTTTCTATGATTTGTTTTAAAATGTTTGTCTAAAAACGATCAGAATGATTTTTGCAGGTAAAGTATTTTTTAATATTAAAGCTGATTTTCAGTTCAAATTTTTTTTGAAAAAAATTAATGGCTTATCCCAGCAAGCAATTGGCACAAGACAGAATATAGCCTGGACAGAATGCCAGTACATTGCAGGGCAGACACAGACACACTCACACGAGGGCCAAATTTCTCAGAAGCCAATTAACAAGCCAGTATGTCTTTGGACTGTGGGAGGAAACTGGAGCACCCAGAGGAAACCCACAAGAACAACTTATGATTCTGATTCTCTTTCTATCCTCATTCTTCTTGATCTCAGTGCTGCTTTCGACACTGTGAATCGTGATATCTTGGATGTTCGAATCATTTCAAGCTTATTATTATAAGGGGACAGAATTTAAAATCCACACAGATAGCACTCTGGAAATTGAACCAAGGGCCCCAACACCTTACAACACCAATGCAAACCACTGTGCTACCACACCACCCTGCTGACTTCCTATTTCACTCAGATCTTAACATACTTAGCAGTTGCTATTTTACCCTGTCTTGCAAGTGACTTAGTCACCTTTTTTACAGTGCCTTTGACAAACACTGTGATACTTGCAGCCACTTTCTTATAGCCGCCAAACTATTCTTCAGTCCTTTTAACTGCAAACACCAAAGTCTCACAAATGGTGAGTAGCTAATGCTGTACATACAGTACAACTAATACAAGACAACTTTAATTTTCATGCTATGTCGCTTTTTCAGCAACCATCCTGCTAGTCTACAATACCTTTATTTCATTTCAATGCTCTGTTCTATGGCCTCTCTGTCTTTTCTGTTTTAATTCTCTGGATGTTCAATTAATCAGGATTTGTTATCCATCTTTCTTCTCAGTGTCTGCCTGCTTGCATAGTTTTCTTAGTGGTCTTCTTCTTATAAAAGCTTTCTGACATACAGTACTTTTTGTTACCTTTTTTTCATTTCCTTTATTTCTAGGTGTGCAAGTAATGGTGCAGATGAGATCCTTCTATTTTAGGCCTCGACTCAAGCCTCACTAGAGTGAGAAAACTACAACGGAAATAAGAGTTTCAGAGAATAAGCTCTTTTAATAAGTGTATTTAACCCAAAAGGCTGTGTGACGATGGAACAAGCTTCCTAGTCACATTTTTGAATTCCATACCCTGGTTTCTTTTAAGGAATGGTTGGGTCAGAATTGACCTTATGTTCAATTAACTTCTATTTACCAAATGGGAAAGATAGGCTTCATGGTCTCTTCTAGTTTATATGCTTTTTATACTTTTATTTGCTTATGAAAGAGTTGACATTTGAGACTTCATGTTGGGTCTATATTGTGTGAGGATGTACTTTTCCTCACTGTGTATGTGATAGTAATTAAGTCACCAGAATCAAAACTCTCACTTCACAATGGGTCTAGCTTCAGCTAATTTCTTACACTTATTTATCACTTTTCTGGACACTCCATACAAAGCCTTTACAGCTAATAGGGAGTCCCCTCCATCACCACCACCAATGTGCAGCACCCACCTATTTGGTGCAATGAATCTGTATAAAAAGCCTTTCAAGAGACTTTGTTTTCATTTAGACAAGAAGAGCTTGAATAAGAGCTTGAGTCCTGCCTAAACACTGAAGATGACATGGATGCCAATAGCATGATTGAAGGCCTTGTCTTTTCAGTATGATTTGTGATGACCTGTCTGTGAAAGAAAATGCCCAGAAAATGAGATAATCAGCTCCAGCAATCTGTAGATCTGTGAGGACAAGCCAGATCACTAAACTGGCCCTGGACCAGATCTGTTTGATCTTTCAGCATAGTTTTCAGACTGCAGTGACTCCAGCATGATTACACATCAGCAGAATGAAACAGGCTAATTGCATGAAAATGACGCGCATACTTCATGGCCATGTAGGGATATCATTGGTTAAATTATCCTTTTCTTACTGTGTTTCTTAAGGTAAAAAAATGGATGTATTTATTTACAAATGAATTAAATATACTTCCTTTTTTCCTTGAAAAAGCTGATTTTTGATAATGTACTGTACATACAGGTAGAGGCATTCCGGAGCCATGGTAGCTCAGATGGCAAGGGTTTCTAGCTCCTGACCAGAAGGTCCTGGGTTTAACCCCAGGTAGGGGCAAGTGATTTAGTTTGCTCTAATTCCTTTCAGATGGCTCCCAGGTCCACTCAGCCTGCTTTCCAAGTGAGTACTGGGGGTTAATCTGTCTGGGGGTAATCGGGTGGCTGGAGCATGGCCCTTGCCACTCATTCCCGATGGGCTTTTATGGCCTGAAAAGGGACCTACTGTACCTACTTACATAGAGGCATTGGCATGAGTGTTATTTTGATTGTTGCATAGTTTAATGTAACTATAGAGGCACTAGAAGTGAGAAAACATAAGGAGGAATTTCTCTTAAAACCAGAAATACAGAAATTTGGAACTGGAGGCCAGTAAAAATAACACAACATTCTCAAAAAGTTATCTACTTTCCCATCAGCCCTGATTTAAAAAACATTGATATGAAGTAATTCTACTGTAAGTCTAATAAATGGCTTAGTCTATAACCCTTTTTCCCATTTTGTGATGAAAAAGAAAAATTTAATTTAGATAATTTAGTTAATTAAGATAAGTTCATGGGCTCAGGGTATATAAGGGTGTGGCAGAGTGGAGTGAACTGTCATTTGTGAGACCAGGTATTTGTGCTGGAATACAAGGAAACAAGCAATTATGGGTTTATATTAGTAATAATAATAAAAAAAATTACAGCAAAACATTCCTGTTATATTTTCTTTTGGTATTGATAATGCATTTAAGTCAAATCAATAGTTTGATCTGATTCAGCATTTTTTAGTAATACTTCACATTCCGGGTCCAAGGCTAATTTATATGTATTTTGCACCACATGTTGGTAAGCCATTGTTCAGGAAGGGAGAGATAAATTTGTTTTTAAAGCATTGTATGGGAGGCATATGGAAAACACTGCCTTAATCAGAAAAAGCGTCACAGTTTTCCCAAGAATTGCCAACAATCCTGAGATACCTTTTCTGAGTAATGGCATGTATTTAAGTTGCAGTCATGAAGCCAAGAAAGGTGAGTGGGAAGAAATGAAAAAGCAGTGCCTTACTAATAAATATTAAACACTGCTTTGGGTACAAATAAGATTTAGACAGCTGACAGTAAAATAATCAATTGAGCAATTCACAGTAGTTCCTATTGCTTCCCACTAGCATATTCAGTACAGTATATATTGTATATTATTCCACCTTGAGAACACCCTATTACATTATATTGCTGCAGAACAGGCTATCAAATAAAAGACTGCATGGTGTTCAGGCTATTAGGGGCCCATTAATAATCTAATGCTGGACACCTGAATACTAAAGGATAGTACTGGTATCAAAGCCAACAAGTGCCAATGGGTTTTTCTTAGCCTAGATTGAAAAATGTATTTAAAGAGGACACCCTTGCCAAGACTTTTGTAGGATTTCTAACATGTGGTCTAAATGACAGTTGGAACTTTAGGCACATTTTCTTTTTAAATAGCAGTAACAGTCACATTGCTAAATAAAATACAGGTACATGTATTAAATATGATAAGCTGAAACAAGTGTGCACTCTGTCAGCTACATCCATCTGAATGCTTTGTTTAAAACCTCTAGGTTATTTAATATTTACTCTGTTTTACATACTATTTGAGAAATGCAAACTTTAATTTCAAATCATATACATTTCTGACACTTCTTCGATCTGATCTGTACTTTTGTGAGATTTCTCTATCATGCACTAATGTATTAACAAGAAGTATTGATATCCATCTATTTACTAACTGTTTCATCCAATTTAGGATTGCAGGGGACCAGAGTGTATCCTGGAAAGCAACAGGCACAAGGCAGGGTATACTCTGGACAAGACACCAGTCAATAGCAGGGCACACAGACACAACACTAGGGCCAAATTTCTTAGAAGTCAAGTAACATACCACTATGTTTTTGGAGTGTGGAAGGAAACTAGAGTGCCCAGAAGAAAACCACACAAACTCCACAAATAAAATAGAATTTTTATACAGCAACTAAGACTGGCATTGCGACTAATGACTCTTAAGGAGGTCACCCCAGCAGGCAGTCCCCCTATTCCAACAACCAGCCAGTTCGGGGACACACTCATTTATAGATGTTTTGAGGGAGGGGCTTACTGGCAGATAGCTACTAAGACTCCTGCCACTGGAAAACCAAGCATTTTTTTTCCTTAAGGTATTGTGGCATCCTACACAAATCATGCAACCTGCCCAATCCCAACATCTCCGACTTCTGAACAATCTGACTTGGACATGCAACCACTGCAATATGTCTTACAAAATGTATTTTTTTCTCTGAAATATTTACACTAAAAATAAACAGTGTAAGTAAAAAATCTGCTTGAATATGTTTTCACAGAAAACATAAGGGTATGTTTTTGAAGACAAGAAAATAATCAGTTACAGTATACAGTAATTGTGTGAATTATTGTCATTTATAACTCACCTGCCATTTCTTTTTTAAATTAGCATTCTATGGGAATTTAGCCAGTTAACCCAGAGAGTTTGAGTAAATATAAAATCCTGAATATATTTTGGGATAATTACAAAAGATGATCTTTTTCTAGGATGTCCTGCTGTAACTATTATTAAGGAATATTACTAGACAAAAAAAATATTCACATACAATTGAACAAACAAACAAACAAACAAACAAACAAACAAACAAACAAACAAACAAACAAACAAACAGAATTAGAGCATAACAACCCTTATTGTACATGACCAAGTGTAAATTTGTGTAATGCTTCCATCTGGTGGTTATACAAAGTACAGCCTTTTCAAGATAACATACTGTATGAATCATATTCAGTGGCATACTGTACCTGAAGGACGAATTTTAGGAGTATTGTTAAGGCTTTTTGTGCTGGGCTAAGCAAACCAAGGTTACAGTATCTACAGTGTATCAGAAGCAGTTGAATATGACCATTTCTCCAAGTACAGTCACTCATGAGGCTATTGATATAAAAATCTGACAGCAGGGACTCTATCATAAGTATTCGTATTTATATTCTGGCTGTATTAAATTAAGCATTATTGCACCAGAATAAATGTACATAGCAATGGGTATGGCAATGTGTTGGCTATGACTTATTATGGGCTTTTCTACAAAGGATGATGAGAATATGCCATGTACAGACAGGCTGAGGGAGAGAACTATATTGTTCCTTCTTCACTGTAATCCCTAGATTTTTATCCCTGCATCACTGAAGAGATAAATGCTTCAACGGTATATACAGTATATGCAACTGATAATATACAGGTATATAGAAACTGTCATGTCACACTATTTGTCAATTCCATTCACTATAAGCTCATTATAGATACAATTCAGAATAAATTGACATTCTCCTGTATGATTGCCTGTAAAGCAGTAAAGGTCTAGCCCACACCCTCTTGAGTGAGCATAAATCAGGACCCAAACTATCTTAAAATACTCAATTTATCTTAAAACACAAGACATAGAGGGACACCCTCATTTGCAGACCTTGTGGGAGGGGTCTTACTGGCAGAAGACAGTTGCTAAGACTCCTTCCACCTGAGACCAAGCCTGTTTCTCTAAGGCATTGTCTCCTGTGGCATCCTACGAAAGTTGAGACTCATACAACATGCCAACCCCAGCATCTCTGACTTCTGAATTCTAAACATTCTGACCTGGACATGCACAAGCTGCAATATGTCTTACAAAATATACATTTGTCTCTGCAAAAATCTACACACAATATTCTGTATATACAGTATGTATCTGTCTGTCTATATATACACAAGTAGCTCGCTATATGATGTTCAGTGAGGTTTGTAGCTATGGTGATGTTTTATATTACCAGGGGATTTCGGCTTAATGAATATGAATTGGGAAACTGAAAGGGAATAGAAACTGAAATGGATATACTGTATTTAATATTTGATTTCCTAGTCCAGTTTGTAAAAACACCTAGGAAAGATTAGGTTTACAAGATGTTTTCAAGCAACCAGTCTGTAATTAAAAGAAAAATCATGATGGATCCACTTGGGAATAGTGACCATAATGGTATTTTGATGTAAATTTGCTCTCCCTTAAAGTTGACAATAATTAGTGTTTATAATTTCATAAAAAAGAATATGGGTCAAAGCTTACAGGTAAAGTACTAAACTTGTAACAGTATACAAAGTGATTGTATACAAAGTGAATATAAAGTAAGAAGAATATATGTACATACTTTACTTCACAAATGATACTAGAGGCCTCAAAACAAATTCATCCCACAAACAATTAAATCCAAGATGAGGCAAATATTTCCTAAATGGTTTAATGGAGAAACTGAGAAAAGAAAAATCACAAGAAATAAGAACTCTTCATGCTTTGTAAAAGGCCCAAGATTCAAAGATAAGATACACAAAGGTTCAAACGCAGCTCAGAAAATTAGAATTTATATTTTGGAAATTGAAAAGAATAATGCATTTGAGATAAAGTAATACAACACATTTTTCCAGCAGTGCAAAAGCAAAAAGTGTTCAATTACCCCCTTTCTCCCAAAAACAAAAATGCATCCAGATAAACAAGAGTAACTTGGTGTATTTAAAATACTTGTATTGTTCTGTTATTATGATAATGTAGTCCATTCTCTAAATAAAGTCTGTCCCAGGGATATAGACTAAATATAACTGTAAGGGAAGGAACTTCCTTCCATGAAACAACACAGAAATCAGGGGCATTGTAGGTTGTAACATACAGTAGTTACTCTCTCTTTTCCTGTCACTTCTCATCTTCTCCTGTAAGTACCACCTGCTCTTTTCTGTCTCTTTTGTATACCACATGCTCACTTGGTGACCAGTCCAACTATCTGGTCTGTACTCAGATATGTGTGATTTCTAGGACTTTACCACTTTAGTTGTGCAAATACCTCCTTACCCCTTTATTCTGGGCATACAGCTACAGATACAGCAATGGCTGGGGTGAGGGATGGAACCACTAATTAATATATGTGTTTAAAAAGCTTTAATAGTTGCTCCTCAGTCAATCGTGTGCAGTACGCTTGCACAGCAGTGTATATGCTACAGTAGGTAGTATAAAAAAACAATTCATATATGTACTGTATATTTAAGGGTTGAAGAAGTTTAAGTAAGTAGATACTGTACGTCACACATCTGAAGAAGGCTCCACAGCCAAAACATTGTGTCTTTTTTCTTTTCCTTTCAGCATAGAATAAACCTTTATCTGTTCCTACTGTATGTATACTTATGCTGAAACCAAATGAAAATATGGAAAGATGTCCTGTGCTATTCAGATGATCTAAATTGGGGTCTGCTAATTCAGGTCTTGGTGACTAGTGTGTGTACATGCGTTTGGTGATGCAGGGATATTAATGACCATTATCATCTCACTATTTGCTTAACTGATCAATTTAAAACGTCAGTAAGCAGTGTGTAAGGCTAGTGGCAGAAAGAACTATAGTGAGAGACCTCCAACTTATTGCTGTGAAATATGTTACCGTTATGTATCGTAAATCTGGTTAGAATATTTTCATTCTCACACAGGATTTGTGAATAAATGAGTGTGTTTGGTTCAAAGTAGGTTTAAGATTGAATAGCTGCTGTAAGAATGTGGGAGTGGAAGGAGCCGACGCCCCAACTGAGGGACTGAGGCACCGGTGTGAGGTTAGCGAGAACCAAAAATAACACAAGAAAGTGAAAAAAAAACAAGAACAAAAAGGGAAAAGAAAAATGTGAACTGAGACATCCAGGATAGGCTTACCCTATTTAAAGGGGTCCAGCCTGGGAAAATAGAACAGTTTAGCACAGCGGTAACCAGACTGGACTTATCCTATTTAATGGGGTCCAGTTTGGAAGAGCAGGGAGCACAAAGCCAAAAGAAAATAAAAAAAGAATACGCCCGGGTACAATCCCCTCCAGGACTGCCAGTGGAAGTTCCACCCCTTCTGGGTGTTTGCCCTGCTCGTCCCTTCGGGGGGTGTTCAGTGTGTTTTTAAAGCACCTTCTCAGCTGTGACTCTTCCTCAAGCAGCCGGTACAGCTGTGGCTACTAAAGTAACGCGTCACCCTTCATCTAGGGCTCCTCCTCCATACTGAACACGCCCCTGCTTAATGCCACAATGCGTACAGGTATGATTTAATGTTCACTGATTGGAAGCAACTCTGATTTAGGAGAAAAGTACGTCTTAATTCTCATGTTTATTAGTTAAGGTACATTCAAGTTTAATGTATTTTGTGAATTCACTGCTGCATGTGGGGAAAAACTCCCAATTTTGTAACTCTTAATATCTCATTTGAATTGCTATTCAGTATCCTATTTCAATGCCCTTGCTTACTGTGCATTGCCAAAATCCTCTGTAGTTTATTTCATTCATATTTTCTCCATCTGATGAGCTGTGTGCTTAAGCAGTTGGTGTTGTAACGGACACGGACTGGAATCCGTGTCAGATCTTATAGAAGACCCTATGCGATGCGGTAAGAGCTGGAGAAAACAGGAGGCGTGGTAAAAAGGAACACACAGGGGTTTAATAGTGCACAAAATAATAGTGACAGTCCGTGAGACAGTGTACAGAGGAAGACAAAACGGCATCCAAATCCAAACGGGTCCAAGGGGAGGTCAAAGCACAGTCCAAGAGTCCATCAACTAGAAATCCATCCTGGGACGCGACAAAGTTAAAATCCCCGGGAGGGGGGAGCACACGGACAGACGAGACATGGAGGTCCAAGGGTGACGGGGCGAGATCCTCCAGACCCCGGGCTCAGGAAACGGGAGGTGTCGGGGATGAGGCCTATGCCCTCGGGAGACGGACATAGGGTTTCCTGGTGCTAGGCGGGCCTCGCGACATCTTACCCTAATGATGAGCCCCGAGGACTGGAGGAGCTGGTCTTTAAATAATAACGCTAAAAGGGTACACCTGGAGAGCTAAATCACACGAACAATAATGAGAGCAGTGGAGCGCCCTCTAGGGAGGGATGTCGGGCGTGACAGGTGTGAACATAGTTACAAACTATTCAGCCCATCTATCCCATTTGGCAGTAAAGTTGTTGCTGTACAACACCCCAGGGGAATTTGCCAGTCCTTGTAATGCAATCCTTTAGAAGTGACACAAAAAATAAACAAAAGGTGTCAGTTTGTTACTGAATTTTACAATGTGCATTACATACTAAATTAAGTATAAAACTACATTTGCTTTTTGTGGTTCAGAGGTTTTTGAAACATTTCCCAAGGTTTAAGGAAAAATACAGATAAAGTAGATTTTATGGCCAGCCTTTGAATGATAACATATCTCTTCCAAATGAAATAAAAAGCTCTTCAGCAACCTCAAATCAGAAAGCAGACTTTTGAAATGTGGTGAGGAAACTTCACTGATCTGATTTCTCAGATGCAATATATTATTATTTACTCTCTATATAGTCTAGTAGAAGAATTAGCAAGTTAATTTGTGTCCAGAAGGATAGAAACCAAGGGCAGGGCAAGGGCATGTTTTTTTTTCCTAAATAAAGGCAGGAATGAAGAGTTGTCTTCACAAGGGAGTGGAGAGAAGAAATTAGGAATTTGTAACAATTTCTCAGATGATGTGCACTGCACATTAAGCCTCTTACCCATGGGCTGCTCTCTCCTTCCCAGCAGAAGAGACTGACTAGATGAGCTTTGTGACTGTACTGATGAAACTGCTTATCAGTGCACACCAGGTGGGTTTCAGCCAGGCGTGACACATCTGGCGACATTCACAAGCAGGTAGTTTTAATTAATCAGGTGAAGCATGTTAATTTGCTTGTGGCACCAAGTTGATTGGATTCAGCAGGTCCTTCTGCACAGTCACACAGCTCTGTAACCTTGACTCCAGAGAATTGCAGGACATAATGCAAGCCTACAGTATGGCTGTGTGTGCACAGCTAGTAACGATCTCCTCTGTGTACTGTGGGATATGGAGCTACTGCTCTGAGCGTAGTGACTTAGGGTGTTTTTTGTTTATCTGTTAATGAAGTCTAGAGATGTTCAGAAGCTAATCTTACTTTTAATCTTCTGCATTTGCTTACAGAGCTGTATCTTTCAAAGCTGAAGGTGAGTTTAAAGTGCTACATAAAATATTTGGTTTCACAGCCTTCTAATTTCTTACTGGGAGTCTATAAACAAAACTTAGTTTGTATAGGCTGTTATGTGTTAAATATACAGTAATATATAGTATGTACAGTACTAAACAATACTTGCTGTACCATTAAACTCAATTTCCTCATTTTGTTGCCTCACTACTGGTACTTCCATTTATCCATTTTGTAACAACTTAACCCAATACAGGGCTGTGGGGGAGCCAGAGCCTATCCCTGCAAGCAATGGGCACAAAGCATGATACAACCTAGTTGGCATGCCACGCCATTGCAGAGCACACACAGACAGACAAGAACACGCTCACATCAGGGCCAATTTTCCCAGAGGCCAATTAACCAACCAGTATGTCTTTGGACTGTGGGAGGAAGCACCTGGAAGAAGCCCAAGGGGACAAAGAAAAGCCACGCAGGTAGTGTTGTACTGTAGGTCCAGAATTGAACCCAGGGCCTAGTAGTTTGAAGCAGCAATGCTAACAACTACACCACTAATGTACCCACTAATGGTACTTGCAGAGCCTTAAGCCTTAATTCTGCCCTAATAAGGATGTGGATTTCTATCATATTTCTAATAAAGGTTAATTAAGTTGAAACTCTCTGGGAAAACTTTGTGGTTGTTTGTCTTAAGTGGTGTGAATAATGCCGACACTTAGGATTCAGGCTAAGATAGCCTCATTTGAATTTTCTTACAATTTCAATAATTTAGGAGCATGATGTTTTGAAATAAACATATACCCCTAAGTAGAAAGAATTAACTGGACAGTGGAATTGCAGCTGCTGCAGCACAAGCCTGTAATTGTAGTATTCTCTTATGATTTTAAATTGAAAGTTAGAGATAATAGTTGTAAAAATGGTCTGTGCTACAATAATGGTTTTGGTCTTCATTTCTGCTTTACATATACAGTACCAGCACCTGTGTGTTTTAGCACTTCTACTGTATCTTGGATTGTAATAAACGCACTTTCTTATTGGGAAAACTGGAGATCTTAAACTGTGGTTTATCTAGATTAGCAAAACATTTTAAAACACTGAAATCAAAGTGTCAAAAAGTGAAACCACAGATTTCATTAAAATGAGATATTACCTTGAAATCTGGCCTGCTTTTTCACCTACGGCCCATTTCTAATGAATCCTGTATAGCTTGTAGCCTTGCTTCTTAAGTGAATAGGTTGCTCTGAGAGCTTCTTGTTGTAAGAAGTTAGCAATTGCTCATAGGTATATCCCTGCCCATTTCAGCCTCACAAAGGTGGTTTAACCTGTCTAGTTAATTTTACTGGAACTGTCTGCAGCACCAATAGCAAGAACCAGTGCCAGGCAGTCTACATTTCTCCCTTCTCCCATCCATTGTATCTTTTGAGGTTCTCATTGGGCCTCCCAGGTAGCTTTAAATAAAATAGATTTAATCTCTGCTTTTTCTTCCCTTCTTTCTCTGGATGCCCTTGCTGTTACAGAGACGTGCATGCCTCCAGACAAATTCACAATGTCATGAATTTTGTTCTGGACAAAATGTTGATATTAGATTGCTGCTCTCTTGTTCTGTGATCTCTGTCTTGTCTTTTCTTTCCTCTGTTATATTTAATAGCTTTTAAGAATGTAATTATCAAATTCTATTAGCATAGATGTGACACAAAATTATACTAGAATCTCTCAATTAATCAGGATGCCAATGAATTCTACCAATTGTACTTAAAGAAAAAAGAGATGCTATGCTAAGGCCATTGACAACTTTCAGCAGACACTTACTGTACAGTATGTCAGTATAGATTTGTATACTGATCTGTCCATAAACAGTCTGAAAAAAATGAACCAAATCATTATAAGGGACAAAAATAGAATAAATTACATGTAAGACCATGAAAACAATTAGAACTAAATCAGAGGATCAGCTACAGTGTTTGCAAATATTATTCTAGGGGAAAGTCCAAATTAATTTAGAAAATGTAGGTCTTGCCTAAATGACTTTATAGCAGTAAAAGACACTGAATAATTTTCTTTTGTTTCTCATATGTTTCTATGGAGATTTGGCAAATGGAAATCAGTATAAATAAAGGGTGAACACCAACATTTAGGCATGTGGTATTAGTGGAGTACAATAGAGTTCTAGGACTGTGACCATTGCCTTGGATTTCTGTCCTCCCCCACTCTCAATCTTCTCTTTAGCACCTTTAGCACCTGTACCAGGCATGCCTGTTTTCAATAGCATCCAGTATCTACTAACTGTCCTTGTCAGCTATTCTTCTGTCTTCTCAAACTGAAAGGTCTCTATACTTTTAAACTAGCAATGTGGTATACTGTATTTATCCACTGTAAGAATATGTACTAATAGCCTGTTTTGACTACTGTTTTTCATCCACACTATTTAATGTATTCTTGCTATTTCAACTTACGTAAAGCAGCATTGTATTGCACATACTGTACAGCTCTGCTAACCTCATTACCATTTTATTAATTTATTCTTGTTGTGCTTTCATGATTGTTGCTTACAGTATATGTACTTGTACTTGAATGTAAACTTCATATACTGTATATGTCTTCGTAAGCCAATAATAATTTTGAGGCATCATCTTCATGTTCAGTTTTAACAAACATGAAGCAGTTGCTATATGTACTGTATGCACTGTTCTGGAACAGTGTCTTTAATACCTTTGTGATCAGTTCCATCTGCAGATTTTACAGCCACAGCTCCTGTTTGACTTACTGCAGCTTCAAGTTTGCATGCACTGTCAATCACACTAAAATCTAGACAGAAGCAAGAAAAGACAGTCTGCAAATCCTTCAGTTAACTGTGTGTGACAAGAACTATATTTCAAAGTTCTGTCATAGATTTCAGAACAACACACTGCTTAATGGAAGACTTCAGCTGCACATGTTCTGTATTAAATAATATATACTGCAGGGTGAACCATTGAACCGTTTGAATGACACAAAGTTAAAATAAAATTGAGGGAAATTAGATTGAATATTATTTTTTTAAATTGTTAATCTTCTTGACACTTATGACTAATATGATACCTGTCAATGCTTTCTAATATTTTGTGACAATCTTCTTTATAATTTAATAAAAATAAAAGGTCTAGAAATCTGTCATTTAAAAATGCTATTAGATACAGCACCTTGAGATGCTTAAGATGTATTGTGTAACTGACTTGTAACCATTGCGGGCTTTTGAACATCAATACAAATGTTGTATTCCCAGTAGATATACAATAACATTACATATATACAATGTTATTATATATCTACTGAGAATACAATAATGATGTAAAATGTGAAAATACAAGCCCGTCAACACCTTGCTCATAAAAATATAGAAAATAATTTCATAAACACACCAGCCTGAGCAACAGGTAAGAATTAAATTCACTGTGCTAACTGTAGGCTGATTAGTTGGTGAAGAAAGCTCAGAAAGTTTTTAGTCCGTCTGAATTCTAAGTATGGTTCCCCGGTTCTTAGAACTGAGAACTTATGTCTCCACTGGAAAGACAGACTCTGTGTCTGGGGCTGCTGAAGAAGGGGCAGGCTGGGGTTTAAGGGTTTCATGTCCACAGTTTCAGGTCTGTCCCTCATCAGGTAAGGCTTGGTTTACATTTGGTGCAGGGTCTCTATCAAGTTGAGATATTGAAGGCCTTGCAAGATAAAAATAGGCTAATTTGTTTCTGGATTCTGTGAGATAATGTAGAAAAGACAGAGAGCCGCAATTTACAGTATTTGCATAGCAATTTATACTATATATATATTTTCCATAGCAATTTAATATATACTCTATATACTGTATTTATACAGTATAAATATGAATGTATATATTTATATGTATAGCAATTTATACTGTACACTGCCATCAAGAGAAGTATGGGTATCTAAGTTTATGCAATTCCAAAGAAGTGAAGTTTTAGCCTGAATTGTAAGCCAGTGAAAATAAGGATTTGACAACTGGCAGAGTTGTTTTGCTAGAATATGCAGATTTTGAAACTCACTCAGGCAGGTAAATGCAAGCCCTTCTCTGACTTGATACTTTAGGTTCTAAATACTTCTGTATTTTACTGGGAGCCAATGGGGAAAAGCCAGTAAGAGAGTGTTCATGTATCTTAGGCCCGATAAGTACTGCAGCTGTAGTGTTTTGTATTAATTGATATTAATATAGGAGTTATATAGGGTTCAGTTTGGGCTTCCTAACAGTAGTGATAAAAAAAGGCTAGACTGGATGTATTGCAGATACTGTATGACTTTTTTCTGCATCTTACATTAAAATGAAATGTTTTAATGTCAGTAAGGTGAAAGAATGGAAAATGTTTTATGTAATTTTCAAATGTCAGATCAGGATGAAGAGTATATCTATATTTTAGACTCACTTTTTTATTATTGATGTAGTAAGTACCTAATGAAACTAATGAACCTAATGAACGTTAATGAAATAATGATGTAGTCAGGCAGACTAACAGTGAAAAACGCCATCTGATAATGAAGATGTACTCCCCTTTTGCAATGAGTAGTTTTGATGGACTAAGAAATGTTTTGACATCACCAAGACGGGAAAGTCATTGATGCAGTGGCACTAGGTTTCAGAGATATGAGCGTCCATCTATCATTAGCATTGGAGTGGAAGTCCACATTATGTTTATGAATAGTGATGCCTAAAGTGAGCAAGTAGAGCACAATCAGTACAGGGCCAAGAATGAAAGTTGATCCACTCCAATTTTGCAGTGGAAAGTATGAAGAAGCATTATCAATCTGGACATACCAATATAAATTAGATGATTAGATAAAATGGCTGGATATGCCTATTAAGTTTCTAAGAAGGTCTGACATAAGAGATTTGTAGTGCTGTGGAAGTTTGGAAATATGATTGAAATTTTATAAAAATATTCTATAGAACTTCTTACTATCCTAGTTAAATTCCTAAAATATTTTAATAAATGTGTCTAATTGATTGAAAAATATACTGTTTCTGTGCTGTTGCCAGGATGGAAGTATGATTAGGCTTAAGATGGGGCCGCGGTCACCAACAATCTGCCACTCCATTACAACCTTCATTTATCCATTTTATATCTGCTTCCAAATCGGGGGTGTGGAGAAAAGTTTGTCCCGGAAAGCAATAGGCACAAGGCAGGGTATACCCTGAACAGGACATATAGATGCAAACATGCACACACTCACACCAGTGCCAATGTTCCCAGAAGGCAATTACCTGCCAGGATGTCTTTGTACTGTGGGAAGAAACCAGAGTACCTGGAAGACACCCGAACAAACAAGGGAAGAACATACAAACTCCATGTAGATAGCACCCAACGTCCAGAATGGAAACCAGGGCCCCAGCACTGAGGCAACAATGCAAACAACTATTCCACCATGCCATCCCCATACCTACTCATTATTGTAAATAGCCACACTGGGTGTCAATTATTTAATTATTGGTATTGGTTCTGGAAATGTACACTCACATGGTTATTGATTCAAATGTGTTTGGTATATAAAGGACATGCACAGGCATAGAGGTACTGTATTTTTTAGTGAAGATCTTTGTCTTGTACAAAAAGGCTACAATTAAGACTCAGAGTAAGGTCTGTGTGAAATGGCTGAATGATATTAAGGAATGCAAGGTATTGCCAATATAATCAGTGACTGTCATGACCACCCCTTTGAGCTTTTTCAATTTGGGTGTTGATTTAGACTACCTACTGTAGTTTCAAATGCAATAGAACTAAGTTACCCTTTATTCCCACAACTATTACCCTGTTTAACTTGGGTAATTGACAAATATCTTACTACAGTATATTTATATAGTGTGTATTTATTTTCTTTCTCTTCATACATGTATGTATCGTATTTGTAAATGGGTTGTGTTAAATGTATTGTGTATTCTATGTCTTTTACCTGCCTGTAAAAGCAAATTTCCCTTCTTAGACAAAAAATGCATCTACAGTATGTTCGAGATAGTTTCATACTCAGATTGTTTATACTAAACTCAAAACAAAACTAAAATACTATAATCAAATACTAATAAAAAAATAAAATACTAAAATCAAAGCAAAAACCTAACTCCTCAGCACAGTCCTGAAATCCAGAAATGTAAAAGAACTGCTACAAAACACCTTAACAAACACTTTTTTAGGAGGTTCTGTTCATTTCAACTTTTGTACTTGCACACTGTAGCTTTTGTTTTCCCCCTTTGCCTTTTAGAAGAAAATCAGTCCTGTTCTGTTTCACTGGGTTTATAAAGCAACTAGGCCTCATTATACCTGCCTGCAGGTGGACAGTATGCAGTTACTGCACTGTTGGTCACCATTTAGCTCAGTAACTGCCCTTGTTTCCCAGATGTGCCAAAATGGTTACTTCCTACAGAACCCTCGTAGGGATATCTCAGCTGCATGATACACTCAGGAATGAAGACTACTTCATGACCTGTCACAGTATAAATTAATGAATTAATAAAATGATAAATACATAAATATAGTTAGCTATTCCTATGCAAATAAGTTACAACAAATAAAATCTAAATATTTTTACAAAATTTAACAAACAAGCAAAGACATATACGAAACACAATAAACCAGAGAAAGTGACACACCTCAAGAGATCTGAAGTGTTGGATAGGCAGGAAGCACTGACAAGTTTTTCGAATTGAACTGAATGAATCGTTGAGTTCATGAAAGAGTAAAAGAAACAGAACTGCATTTTGAAATTTTACGTTACAATATATTGAATTCCAGTGTATCTATTTGGGAAGAGCTTTTATCCTGTCAATAAATAATTTAAAGGAACAAGTAATTGGTTTATTCCATGCTGAAAAAAAGAAGAAAGAAAACAAAGTTTTGGCCGTGGAGCCTTCTTCAGGTGTGAGGTAAAAAAGGCTCCACGGCCGAAATGTTGTGATTTCTTGTGTGAGGCCTGCGGTACTTCTCCAATAGCAAACATTAGAAAAGGGAGCAGTTGATCCCAATTTTTGCCATCCTTTTGCATGGTCTTCCTCAGCATGCTTTTCAGGGTCTTATTAAAGTGCTCCACTAGTCCGTCTGTTTGTTGGTGATATACCAAGGTTCTGATCTGATGAATACCCCAAAGCTTACTTAAGTCTCTCATGACTTTTGATATAAAAGGAGTTCCTTGATCGGTTAAGATCTCCTTAGAAAATTCCCACTCTAGAGAAAATTTGTACTAGCTCCCTAGATATGGTTTTGGCTGTAGCTGCTCTCAGACAAGAAGGCAGGCATTAATGGCAAGGGAGAGACTGGAATGAGGTGGGTGCTTTTGTATTTATAGGATTTAATCTCTAGTACAGTTTCTAAACTTTTTAAATGTAGATGTTTGTGAGATGAAGTGGACTCTACAATGTAAAATATACTGATGGAAAAAAGAAACCCAACATTTACTCCACCATGCTTTGGCCCTCTCATCTGCGTGGAACAGGCTGAAGAGTGACTCATCCTTGAAGAGGACCTGATGCCACTGCTGACGAGTCCATCGCAGCCTCTGTCTGGCCCAGGCCAGTCGGGTGTGACGTCTAGGAGGTGTGAGCAGAAGGCCTCTGACAGGTTGCTCTTCTCTAAGGCCAGCAGCACGGAGCCTCACTGTCCTGTCCAGCAGGCAGTTTGAGCAGCAGTATAGGTGGCAAATCTGAAATGATTTCTCAGATGGACCAGTCTGATGTGTCAGTCCTGCTCTGGTGAGGTCACTCGGGGGCGACCGATTTTTGGATGGCCGTCTGTCCTGCCAGTGTGCTGAAACCTTCTCTGCAGTTGGGAAATAGTGGAGCAACTTACTCCACAGTGTCTGGCAACACTGGCACATGACATGCCTGCCTGCAACTAATGACCCTCTCCCTTAATTCTGGTGACATTCGAGGCATTATGGAATGCACAGAAAACTGACTAAGTGTGGCATTTTTCTTGCAGTGACCTAAACTTGGAATTAAGGCCTTTTTAAAGGTGACCTGATCAGACATTGTTACACCTGGACCTCATTGGGTAAAAGTGCACCTGACAAACTTTCCTGTGAATGGCAAATTGCAATGCCTTACTGCGCAAGCTGTATAGCTGGTCAGAGGGCTTAAAACAAATTGACAACCTTTTGTGAAAGTACATAAGCTATAACTATAGTATTGCCATTCCAGAAAATGTTGTGCTTCTTTTTTCCATCAGTATATGTTATTATGAAATTTTTACATTTGCAACAAACCATTGTTCCACCAGCAACTTTGTTGGCTGTACTGACCTGTTAATTCACACCAATACAGTTGAATGCATGCCATAGTGTTTTTAGATTATGCTGTTACTTTTAATTTACAGACAGTTCACAGAGCTAGGTTTCTTGGATCATAAACAGCCTCTCAGTCCAAAGACTTTTCCTTTGAAAAATTAACTGGTGAATCCTGAATGCTGGTGCTATAAATCTAAGATTTGATAGGTCAAACCTGACTGAATATTTGTTTTATATAGTTGTGCTACCAGACTGATTCTGTAGTTAGTCTGACCTTGAAATCCTCAGACAGTGTCACAAATCTGCTGTCAATACAGATCAATACATTTATGGTGATAAAATAAAATAACTATAAATCTGACATGCTGTATAAATCTGTATGCTGGTGTAGAACTGTCTGGAGATTTTTATAAGTTTCTCAAATATTATGTATAGTCATGCTCCTAAGGTACCCCACAGCATATCAATGGATTAGTGTTTCTAATAAAGGTTATATAAGCAATGACTTTAAGATCTGTTGCACTGAACATAGTACCAGTGTTCAAGTAATGAATAATTCTCTAATGAAAAAAATAGATGCTAATTGTATTAAAATATCTCAGCTTTGCATCTTAGCCTGTGTTTTTTGGATATTGGGAGGGACCATCAAAATGTACAGAACCTTCAAAAAAAATTGAAAATATTAAGCTGCTAGAAAGTATTAATTAGATTAAATTGTTTTGATTCAACAATCTGTACAGTTTTCACAGATGTTTAACACACCATAATGAAGTCAAATGACCTAGTACACAGTTCACATTATTTGAACACATTTATTATTAGTTTTACATGCTAGTTTGATTACCGTGCATCTCAATAATGCTTAAAACTTTCAACAGATAGATTTCACAGATACTCCACTGACATCACTGTTTATCTTATTATTAATGCATATACTAATAATTAATAGTTAGCTGTGAGTAGAATTATTGCTAATGATACTGTAACGCAACGGGGGCTCAGGCGGGCGCCCTCGCCGCATCTGGTCGGCCCCTGCACCCTCCGGGGCTCGAACCCGGGACTTCCGCGTCTCTCTGCAGCGACCTAGCCCCGTGAGCCAAAGAGAGATCTCTCTTCAGCCCAGTAGCTGTGGTCCTGCTATCACAGGGAAGGGCGGTGACGTCACCCGCTCTGGTACGCCGGCTCTTACACAGCGCCCTGTCGGCCGTAAGCGTTACACTCTCCCCCGCTTAAATCGCCGTCCCCGGCGAAGGGCTATCCCACCCCGCTTCTGACACCAATGTAACGCAACGGGGGCTCTGGCGGGCACCCTTGCCGCATCTGGTCGGCCCCTGCACCCTCCGGGGCTCGAACCCGGGACTTCCGCGTCTCTCTGCAGCGACCTAGCCCCGTGAGCCAAAGAGAGATCTCTCCACAGCCCAGTAGCTGTGGTCCTGCTATCACAGGGAAGGGCGGTGACGTCACCCGCTCTGGTACGCCGGCTCTTACACAGCGCCCTGTCGGCCGTAAGCGTTACAATACATAGCTTAATGAAATCAGTAGAGGGTTAGCATTTGGTGTAGTTATAATATGTATTAAAACAGGCAGTAAAATACACTAAAATGTGTGACTTTGAATATACACTGATGGACTATTACAGGATACATAGACAAATGTAGTGAACTGTTGTCAGGTGGTCATGTACAGTATACTACTAAATCATGCCATGGCTGTGACATACAATACATGTTTTTTATGAACTAAGTGAAATAGACCAGACTTATCATGAATCATGCAGGATAGGGTGATGCGGAGGACCCAGATATAATATAGTAACTCTCCTGTCACACCTTCAACAGCTTGCAGACAAATAGTCCATGAAAAGAAAACCATTTGGAAGTATCTCATTTTTATGTGGGATATAACCTCATACTTCATTCCAGGAACAGATATTAGGTGTTGCACTGTCTATTTTAAGTGCATTAGCAGAGAGATTTCCTAGAAACTGTTTTTCAGGCAATTACTCAAGAGAGCAGAATTCACTGATCCCCACCATTACACTAGACTAATGCATGAATTGTTTCTGTGGGAAAAAAAGTGCAAACAAGCCAATACCATGACCATCTGCGAATGCCCCAGATTCGGTGCTGCTGCATAAACATTAAAGCATCTTTAAAATCACATATGAAGAAGTGTCTTAACCTGAGGAATGTCAAGCCTGATGAAGATCAATAAAACAAAACACAGAAAGCAAACAATATGCCCCACTCGTCAAGTGAGCATTAACTTTCGGCCATTAGTATTTTGGAGGCCAGATTAAGTCACCTCAGGTGGACTTTCCTGTAGACGTTCTCTTTAGTGATGGATCAGAGTGTAGTGCAGGAGTGCAGAATGACATTCAAATTGTTGCGAACAACAGACCAGTTAATGGGGATTACCAAGTTAAAAGGTCAGGGAAGGAGTGTCTAGTCACTACAAGACTCCACTTGTAAAGATTGATTACAGGTTGGCTGCATGGTGCTACAGTGATGAAGTCCTGGGTCAATGACATGAAACATTGTTTAGTTAAACCAGTTTCCTTTTGTTTAGATCAATCATAATAGTGCACTTGTAATGCAGGCCATGTCATCAGTTAACTGTGAATGCTACAGTACATGTGGGAGTTAAAGGGCTCCTGAGCTCTTTAAGTGCAGTCAGTGAGAGATGTGTTATTTTAATCAATGTCCAGTGAAGCTCAAACAGTGTGAAGAGGTGAATGTTTTGGAGCACCATCAGTTTCCTCAAACTAATATCAGGGTTGTATCAGAAAATTAAGATGATCAACAATTACAATCAAGTCGGCTTTTAATAATGTAAACGAAAAGGTATAAAAAGTTAGTAGCTGATGATTTCAAATTAAGAAAAAAGTTTAAAACATTTTTGTGTTTTTTTAACAATATAATGTTCAAGAAGATCTTCTATCCTGGTGTTTCTTAAAATAAAATCTCTAATGAAGTCACTTCAAGGTGCAAAAGTTAATATGAAATGGTTGATACTGAAGTATTTCTTTTAGTGAAGAAACTATAACTCAGGAATGACCACAGTGCAGGGAAACATCACAAAAGAGAAAGAAACGTGACATTACTTTGGTTTGGCCGTGGCCCATTAGAATCAAAACACAGAGACTCTTTCATCAACAATGTCACTTCTTGATGTAACTGAAGGAAGCATGGCATACTGTACATCATTTTATAAAATCAAAGGTTCCTTTCTATGTTATCTAGTGCTAGTTATTCAAAATGACTAATAGAATATGCTTAGCTTGAATGACCTCCTGTATGCAGTTAAAAGTCACTGAATCCTAGTGTCACGGTCACCATCCTCTCCTCCAGAGGACGCTCCAACCTCCTCACGTTAGTTCTTTTAATTACTTGCATTATTTCCTGGTGTGCCTTGTTTAAGTTTCCCTATTTTAGTTTACTCCTTCCTGCCTTTGGGGCTTAGCTTTGGTACACGGTGGCTTGATGGCCCGCCTAGTACCAGGTCGCCCCATGTCCATGGCCTGAGAGCACAGGCCTGTTAATGCTCCCTGACCCACTGAGCCTGGGGCTTGGAAGAGAGCCCTGTATCTCCTGGATTCTTGTCATCTCATCTGTGTTCCTGTTTGTCTGCATCTCCTGATGGATCTCCCGGCAATGGACTTATGGACTGCTTCCTGACTTCCCTGGATATGTTTGCCTACAGATTTTACCCGCATGTCTGCATGAACCTTCCTACTTCACTGTGAGCACCAATAAATCCCGTGTGTCTTCCCTGAACCCAGTCTATGGTCCTTTTTTCTGAATCAACGCCTTGCATAGGGTCTAAACTCCACCCTTCACGGGAGACTTACCTGGCTTCCGTGACACCTAGCCACCAGAAGTGAGGCAACTTCTATTCCCAGTCCCTGCTGCATGTTAATGAGTCTTACTCTAACAGTCTGTCGTGTCTGAAACAGTAATTTTGTACTCCTCAAACCTTTATCAGTTGTTTGATGTACAGTATGTTTAAATAATTTATTCCAAATCACTGTAATTTAATAAAGAAATGCACACTTGTTTCCAAATTCTGGTAATAATAATTTAATAATTGCTTACACTTATATAGCGCTTTTCTGGACACTCCACTCAAAGCGCTTCACAGGTAATGGGGACTCCCCTCCACCACCACCAATGTGCAGCATCCACCTGGATGATGCGATGGCAGCCATAGTGCGCCAGAACACTCACCACACACCAGCTATCAGTGGGGAGGAAAGCAGAGTAATGAAGCCAATTCATGGAAAGTAAGGTGCTTGCTTTCCATATTTTCATTTGCATGAGTAAAGTTTACAAAAATAATTAACATTCATTGTACAAGAAAAACAGCTTCCTTCTGTATACTGTATGGCAACACATTCACTAACCTGACAAAAAGATGGAAGCTAGTGAAAGTGACAGAAAATGAGCTGGTTTATTAGCATGAATATAATAGGAAATGAGGACAGATAAATATGCAGGTTCGCTTTTTTATTAAGGGAAAACAGAGGCACAGATATGTATTTGTTCTGCTTGTGATTCTCACTCACTGTAGAATCCCTGGGCAAAAATATAAATAAGAAATAAAGAGGTTACTAATGTGAGTGTAAGCCCACTTTCTTATAATATAAGTTTGAGATTTTGCTCTGATGTTTCAATGATGAGTCAAAAGAAACCAATAGGTTTAAAGGATTTTTACATTTGTGTTGAGTTTTTGTTCCAATCATTAGATACTGTCAGTACCTGGTTCTTATCAAGAACAGATTCAACATGTGCTACGAAATTCTCTCGGAAACATTTTGACCCATTTATGCTAGTAATGGTCTGTCTAAAGAAGTTAGTATTCTTAGAGAAATTTGTTCCCCAGCTCACACCATCTGTTCAGTGCATAGATGTAATTAGATGAATGGAAAGGCACTGCAATTCAGTCATTGTTAAGAAATCCCTAGACACCAGCCCCTTTGAATGTGTATTTGCTATTAACATCCAAAATCTACAAAAGTGTTCCATTAAGACTCTAGGCCAGGAATGATGCAGTCCTGTAGACCATTCCAGTCACACAGTCCAGCTTTCCTTCTGCTAATGAATCTCCCAGACTGATCATATCAGCATTGTGTAAGCAAGTTGCTGATGTGCACAAAGCAAGAGACATCAATACAAGTTATTAAATCCTCTTTTTTGTGAAGGCAATACATTATTTAAACTGCTTTTTTTAGAATGTACCTTCCTTATTCCTGTTTATAATTATTATTTACTTATTGGTCTTTAGCAAGTAAAGTGAATTAGATTTGGCACAGTAACTATCAAATTTGATTCAAAACTCATATATAGCAGTTCATTTCTTTTGGTATTGCACTCAGAAATTGCTAATGAGTTTTAGAGTTTTCTTGTATTAAATCCAGGAAATTTACCAAATTTGTAGACCAGTAGCAGAAATATGTCAGCCTCTCTGGGGACAGAAAACATTAAGAAACTTCTTACCAACTCAACTTAAACTTCACCTGGTTCAAACTGCACAATTGTACACTGCTTATAATTAATTGGTATTATTTCCTATACATTGTAATGCAATGAATGTGGAGATCACAGGAATCAGGAATTGGGAACAGTAAGCCACCTCAAGAAAGACTGCTTCATAAAAATAGTCCACTTCATTGAGAATACAGTGCTACAAAACACAGATCTGGAATGCTCTTTTATTTATCTTTTAATGTTGTGGAGCTACTTTTAATTTCTTATTATCTCCTAATATGCCCTCTCTGACAAATCCAAAAGACTTTTATCATGAAATATTAGTCTCTTGTAGGCTGTTCAATCCATTTGTTTAATTAAAAAGCTATCGTTGAAACAATTATGCTAAAATGTGCTGTTTGGACTACTGACAAGAACAGAGAAGCAGTTACAGTACTTTGCAAGAGTATGAAAAAAATTAAGCATCACTTCAAATGAGTAAAACCAGTTTAATTGAGTCTGTTGAAATGACAGAGGCTTTTACTCTGAAGCAGAGTGCTCGCAGTCTGTTATATGTATTGGATTACCTCAAATGCAACCTATGACAATCTCCATTATCCAGGCAATCTCTCGCTGTGTGAGCTGAGGGGCTGTGCTTTTACTCGCCGGGAAAGAGTGAACTGCCAGTTGTGGTTGAGGAGCAGCTCCCAGTACGATCAATTGAAACAGGACTCTACTCTCTCTTCACTTGGATTACGCTAGGAGTGCATAGGCAGATAAATCTCATCTGGCTTTATGAGGGGGTGAGACAGAGGTGAGTGAGGGACCTTCTTTGATTTTCATTAAGTGTGAGGTAAAGTAGACTATTCAATGAGGAAAAAGACAGCTTGTGTACTGATACAGCCTTTTGACATTAATCTCCATCATTAAGTGCTACATCAGTAATAGACAGTTTTTAGGGGTTCTTGGCCTTTGTGCTAAAACTGTTTAGTGCCCTGACACATCTCTTTTTCAAGCACTTAGGTAGAGGTAAAACAGGAGGATGTTTTGATTCCTTAAACAGATAAAGCTTAGAAGAGAGATTTATAGCAGGCAGGTTTAAGCAGCATTCCTGCCTTATCCTAGAATTCAAAAAGCCATCAAGTAGTCATGTCCCTATCAGTGTTGTAGAGGACAGAAAGGGCTTTATCAGCAGGTAACTTTTATAATTTAGCAGCTCAGAATGACATTTGTATCTTCCCTTAAACTTTTTGTGACCATGTAGTGAAAATAAATTAGAACAGCAATCAAACAGCATGAGGCATGACAACTGGAATTGGGATCTCCTGTTGATGACACATCTGTTGTTGAAAGTGAAGCTGCCTGTAATGTAACACTTTGGTGTAGTTTAAGAGATAAGATGTACCTTTTTTAAAGTGTTGCTTGCTCTAGTCGTGGGTTTGTTTGCAGAATTTAAGCACGTTAACCATATTCAAGGATATTACATTTGCACTAAATTTCTGTTTTGGGTTTTCTAGCACCTGTTAATTCAGCTAATAAATCAAGTATTCAGTCTGTTTTAAATAAGGCATGCAAGCAAATGTTTTCTGCAAGTAACATACAAGATGTTTTACAAATCAATTGCTACTGTACATCAGCTGTTCTAAAGCAATTTTCCTACATAATAACATCTTGTCACTTTATTTGTGCATTGCAAAGATATAGATCTTGTAAAGAACTGTGAAAGAAACCATTTTTGATCATTAAAATGGATTTTGTTCAGTCTTTTGTCCAGTCACTTGTTGATGGAACAAAGTGTCTGATTAACTTTCTAACGCAATTTTTTAAAGCTTATTGCGAAAATATTGCAATGCTTGTACGTTTACAGTATATTTGTAGAATGTGTTTACTGGACATACTGTAGGATGAGTATTTGAGTGTACCAATACTGTATTGGTCTGGTAAGGGCAGGAATTCTGAGTAATAAGTGAATATTACAGCACACTCTTTCCAGTCAGTCTTTTCTGGGCTACCTGCCAATAAAATGACCAATGGTGTAGCAGGAAAAGAGAAGTAAGGCAATGACTGTCCTGTTCTTCCTTGTATTATTAATTACTTTTAATGGAGAATGCCTTTGCAGCAAAATGACAAAAATATAAATTTCAAAAAGGCCAATGTGTTCAAAAGGTACAGGCCACTGGACCTGCATTTATCAGAGTCTCCTGTCTCAGCAGATGCAGCTCACTCTGTCAAGGTGCTGAACCAGACAGGAATGCAATAGCCTGGCACTTTTGAAGCTTCTCTATCTGTCTCTGCTGAAGGGCTTCTTAGTGCAAAGACTGCCAACAAGGCAGTGGGAATGGCATCAGTACCGAACGGATGCACTGTGTTCGCCAAAGGTTCATTCCTTTAACTGGAAAGTTTAGAAGACCTGCTCAAACATTCCAATAATTCATTTATTTTTTCTTGTATTTTCTGAAATATTAATAAGTGTAAGAGTAAGTGTTACCTTCACGCCTGTTTGATATTGGGAGAAAAAAAGAATAAAATGAAGAATTTTGGAATTTTACATCCTGTTGTTTCTAACAGTTGCTATTCATTTTATTGGCACTGATCAGTTACAAACAGATTTGCTTTGCATAATGAGTTTTTGCTTCCTAGTTTAATCCGAGCCAAATTATTATTTTATTTCTGATTGAACTTTCAATGTCATGTGCAGACAAGTCACACTTTAGTCCCAAGTTTTATTCTACTAGCAATGTACAGTATGTGCTGTAGTGCCATGTCATGAAGAACTTTTGTGAGGACTCAATTACATTAATTCACATGGTTTTTATATACAGATAGTACACTAAACTATCACTTGTGTGACAATGACTTTAATTCCTGTTCAAAATGTAATATTAAGGTGAACAATAAAGGACAATTGCTCTGTCTAGGTTTATTGGCAACCACTTGCCAAGTGCAACAGGTAATTGTATGTGTGTATAGCACCGTACACAAATAGTGCTAATGCACACCCCTGGCAAAAATATTAGACATAATGAATAGATTAGTTCAATGAAGTGAGCAGAATCTTTGGTAGTATGTGGTCTGGATCAAGGAGCATGAGTCAGGTTTCTATCACCTCCGCTGGCCAGAACAAACCCTCAGAACTCAAATCTCTTGAAAACTGGTAGAACTTGCATCAACATAATTACCCTCAACTAAATATAGACGTGATGGAAAAATGGAATAAAATTGGTCATCACTTTCTGAAACTTTTCCTGTTATTTGATTACATTTATTTAGTAGTCACTAGTATTGTGAGTAGTGAATGTAAATAGCAAGTTAAAAGAATGGTTATAACCTTGATGGATATGAAATTTATATTTTACTTTTGACTGAACTTGCAGTGTTATTCACAGACAAGCCAAACTTTAGTTCCAGGTTTTATTAAACAGTGTTTTTTTAATACTGTTCCATGTCAAGATTTTCTTTAATGGGATGTCAGTTGCATTAAACCACATGTGTTCCTGGCAATAACAGTGTTTCTCCCATCCCTTGTGTGCTGGTCTCTATTGTCAATTTATGTTTTTTAGTTAGAGTTTCATATCAGAAGTAGAAAATGATCTCACTTGCACTGTGTGATACAATGAGTATGTTATTGTAAAGCTTGTTATTAAAATAATAATGCAGTATTGCAACAATCAGTGCCTTTCAAAATATTCAGACCCTGCACTGTCTTCACAATTTGATGCTTGAAAGCTTGCATTCATGACACTCTGAAGTGGTCAAGTTAAAACGGAGGAAAAAAAGAACAATATAAAAAAAATGAAAAGGTCATCATTGCATAAATATTCAAGCCTTTTTCATTGGCAAAACTCAATTAAATTAGTTGAACAAAATTACCTTAATGAACAACACAATTAACTTATCACTCTGTGTGCAAAATGATGGTTCTTTCCACTACATGATTTAATAAATACACGTACTGTACAGTACCTCTTTATAAGATCCCTCAGTATTGAATTTCAAGGTAAGATTTAACCATGGAGACAAAGCATATTTGAAAACAACTCAGTTAAAGTTAAAGTTGTATAAAGGCACAATCCAGAGGAAAGTTAAAACACATTTTAACATACTGTATCCCCTTAATATCCATTGACCATGATTAAATTAATCATTGAGATGTAGGAGACAGACATTGCTTAGATCAGGCTGTCTCTCCAAACAGAGCAGCCAGGCAAAAAAGAAAAAAAAAACTTTTAGAGATGTAACTGTGAGACCAAAAATTTGAAACTTTGAAAAAGTGACATCACTTTCTTTCCTGAGATAGGAGAAAATGTCCATGGGCTGGCAATATCCCAGATCCATAAAGAACGTTTGTACGGTATGGAAATGAAAAAAATAAATCTAAAATCCAGCAAAGCTTTAAAGTGGTACTTAATATGGATACCTAAAAGTGGCAAAATGTTTTGTGGTCAGACACAACAAAATTGGAACTTGTCAAGACTGATAGGAACATAGAAGGAGTAAAGTACAGGGTAATATTAGAGGGAAACATGCTTCAGACCAAAGTCTGGGACAAACATCACCTTATAGCAGGACAATGATGTAAAGTACAAGGCAAAAACAATGTTGGAGTGTTTTAAGAATAAAAAAGTGGATGTGCTTCAGTGGCCAGTCAAATTCCTGACTTATATCCAATTTAGAATCTCTGAAAATACTTGAAGACTGTTGTCCATAAGAGATGCCTACGCAAACTGAGAGAGTTTGACCAACCTTGCCCAGAAGAATAGACAAAACTGCAGTAAGCCAGTGTTTAAAGTCTGTAGAGATTAACCCCAAAAACCTTGTGACTGTAATTGCTTCCAAATGTGCCTCCACTTAATATTGAGTTTACTGATCTGAATATTCATGAAACCCAGATATTTCATTTTTTTCTCTTTAGGTTTTGCTGACATTTATTGTAGCTTACAATATCTTATTCTTAGAAGTCTTAAATTTGAGCATTTGGGCTAAGATTCAATTTTTATTTTTAAGAAGTTTATGAATCTTTTTTATAATTTCACAAAATAGGACATTATAGGAAGGGTATGAATAGTTTTGTAAGGTAATGTACGGTATATTTTATGAGCATTATTTTCTTGCAAAAGAATTTAGTTCATTGGTTTAACAGCTAAACATACAGTACATCTGAAGTCCTTTTGTTTCCATTTGCACAACATGATTTAAGTTTCATCTTGTAACATCTACAGTTATGTGCATACGGAAAGAAAATGGAACAAATGTTTTAGCCACATATAATTCTAAGCATTACATTACAATAAATCTGTAATCCATAACCATATTTTTGTCACTGATTGAAGGTGGTTACAAAAGGGAACAGTTCAGTTGGGTAGAACTGAACTGGGTTCAATTGAGTAGAAATAGAACATACAGTACTTGACATACTAGAATTTGACATTTTTAGAAACATACATAATGAAACATCTGAATTTGTTAAGAATGTTGATTGAATATATAACTTCTTTCCGAGTTAAAATTTATTTTTACATCAATTAGTATTTTGTTTGTGAAATTTTGAATATTGTATTGGACATTACACATTAATCTGGTATCTCACTGGCATTCAGCTACTGAGCACTTAAGATTTGCACTCTTTTTACTGATCATTTAAAAAACAGCTTGTAAAGCAAAACATCATAATGTGTTTATTTAGTTTAACATTTCAGTTCCTGGATGGCACTACAAAATTCAGTATGGCTCAGAGGTAAATTACAATCCATAAAAATTGAAAGTAATTTGTCAAAATAACATGGCAGCAAGATTAACTGTGGATATTTAAAATTAATATACTGTACACTGTCCTGCAGGTCTTCATCTTAAGCATCTACAAATACATTTTTATGCTGAATTTTTTTAAAACAATGAATTTTTTTAAATCACTGTTCATGCTAGCATAATAAATGTAAACTGTGGTTGTAGAGAGGACATTCTTGAGGAAGCTGAACTCATAACTCATAACCTGAAACTTGGAGAATAGATGCAGTCATACAACTAAATTCACACAACTTGTTTTCTGCCTGTAACAGAAGACATTTCCACATGCCAATAAGGTGTACTCTAAACTGTTAGATGGTTTCCACTTGTAGTTAGGGGGCACAGAAACCCCATGAGTACCTCTCAGCAGACTTGCAACTTCTGTGGCAACACACCACAATAAATACTGAGCTGTACTTTGGCAGTGCTGACTAATTAATGTTTATGCACCAGCTTAGCACGTAGGCAATTAATCTTCCAAGATGTTGCTTATTCTCACAACGTGCTGATGAAGGAACATTCTGCTATGTTTAAAGTTAATGCTGACACAATTGACTTTTACACCTCTGATAATTTCCGAAACAGGAAATGGCAGCCACAGAGCCAACTTTTATTTTAATGTTCAAAGAGAGCAAGCATAAGTAACACAAAGAGTACTACCAGAACAGAAGGCTTTGGAAAACCAAGCACAGAGGTTAACTGTTTTAAAGTGCTATTACTTTATACACTTAATCACCAGCTAAATATATTGGGAAGTTGGACATCGTTGTATCTGTGAAATTATTATACTGTAGAATAACAGGATTACAGTACCTAACAATTTAGGAGTACTAATATGATAAAAAAAACAAAAGTTCAACAGGGAGTCAAACCCTCACCTTGTCCACTTTCTCCTATCTATACATATTATGTTTCTTGCAATTCAAGTAGGTAGCTGCATCAGCATACATAGACTGCAAAGGAACAAGTAAGGTTTATTCCATGCTGAAAAGAGAAGAAAAGAAACACATACTTCGGCTGTGGAGCCTTCTTCAGGTGTGAGAAATAGAGAAATGTCAGCTGATATAGCATGGGAGAACAAAAGCTGAGAGTGGAGAGGAGGTGGGAGCAGGGGAGAGGAAGAGTGGGCACTCAGGTGGTGCAGTCAAGAGAGGGGAAGAGAGGTGTGAAGTCAAAACCTGCAAATGAACAGAGAGGATAAGAAGAAAACGAGTCTGTCGTTGAGAAAAGGGGGAAGGTGTGATCCTAGTTTCAGGATAATTTTGGTTACGGATGTCTTTCTGCAATAGGAGTTGAGAAACCCTTCTCAGACACAGAGAACACAGACAGAGAGATCAGTGTGATCATGGCCATTAGAGGTGAAATGAGAAACGATGGGGTTGGAGAGATCTTTGATACTCACAGCCCTGACATGTTCCCTGAAGCGGTCTACCAGTCTTTTTCCTGTTTCCCCAATATAGATAGCTGGGTATTTTCTGCAAGAGATGCAGTAAATAAGGTTGCTGAAGGTACAAGATGTCATCTGAGTGATCCGGAATTGTACAGAGGAGCCTTGAATATGTGGGGTATTGGATATAAAGTATATTTACAGGTGATGCCTTTCCTCTCTTTCTCACACCTGAAGAAGGCTCTAAAGCCGAAACATTGTTTTTCTTTTCTTCTGTTTTCAGCATGGAATAAAGAATTACTTTTTCCTTATGTTTCTTGCATACTTGCTTATGCTTTTTTCGGATGGGCCATAAGTTCATTTCAGAGTTCACACACCTAAAACACACACACTCACACCAGGGCCAATTCTCTCAGAAACCAAATAACCTACCAGTATGAGTATGGAGTGCGGGAGGATACCTGAGTACCCTGAGGAAACTCACATGGACATGAGAAGAACATAAAAACTACATGCAGATAGAACTGAAACCAGGGCCCCAGCACTGAGGTAAATATGTATTTTTTCCAACAATGCATATTCCTTGTTGGAAATCTGAGCTAGCATTCTTTAAAAATGGAAAGAAATTAATACACTCATATGTGCATCTTTGTAATGATCTATTAAAGCTTGGCTAATAATCAATAAGATATACCGTAGGTGTATTTCAGGAAATTAATGTTGTGTTGCTAAAATAATTTATAACAGTAGATATGCTGACCATTTAGAGATGTCCTTCAATATCAGATTTCATTTAATCTCACCTTTTTAATGTGCCACAATTACTGCTAGTTCAGATTTTAATCTGTGCAACAATTGTTTACATGCCTCAATAACAATGATATCAGTGGTTCCATGGGCATAAGAGAAATAACATTATTTAACTACAGTATGTAAACAATGTACCACAATTCAATCAAATTGAAATGTTGTTTTGATGGATGGACAGAGACTTTTACCATCCTGAACTTTATGGCATAACAAAGCTTTCAAAGATATTTCTCTTTTTTTATATAAAGACAAACACTGTGGAACTGAAGTTGAAGGTCTGTTAGGAAATAATATACCTTGGTTTGAAGAAAGAGCTGCATGCCTTTGCACTTATCAGAATTGTTTGATCAAAAAGGCAAAATAAGAAAGGTATAACATCTGCACATTTCAACTGTCTCTGCAGACGCATAGGAGAAGGTATAGGAGAATGGTATCTATGTTGTGTTGGCATCTTATTTTGTTTTGTTGAATGGGAGTTTTGAATTTTGTAGTGTGTGGGAGTATTTTTCATCTTATCAGAATGACCTCTATAGCCAATAAGCAGTACTGATTAGACTAGAAATAATAATAATAATAATAATAATTGCTTACACTTATATAGCGCTTTTCTGGACACTCCACTCAAAGCGCTTTACAGGTAATGGGGACTCCCCTCCACCACCACCAATGTGCAGCATCCACCTGGATGATGCGACGGCAGCCATAGTGCGCCAGAACGCTCACCACACATCAGCTATCAGTGGGGAGGAGAGCAGAGTAATGTAGCCAATTCATAGAGGGGGATTATTAGGAGGCCATGATTAGTAAGGGCCAATTGGAAATTTGGCCAGGACACCGGGGTACACCCCTACTCTTTTCGAGAAGAGCCCTGGGATTTTTAATGACCACAGAGAGTCAGGACCTCGGTTTTACGTCTCATCCGAAGGACGGCGCCTGTTTACAGTATAGTGTCCCCATCACTATACTGGGGCATTAGGACCCACATGGACCACAGGGTGAGCGCCCCCTGCTGGCCCCACTAACACCTCTTCCAGCAGCAACCTTAGTGTTTCCTTTGCCTTCCCCAAAAAATGAAAACCTCTTTGACCCTTCCTGCCTTAGGAAAAAGGATCATTTAGAGCAGAAAATCAAATAGGAAAAAGTTTTAAAAATCAATAGAATAAGCAGACTCCACAGAAATAGACAGGTGTCCTTAGCTGGAATCCAACACAGGACCCAGAGCTGTGAGACAGTGGTGATAACCACCATGCGACCTTCTTTCTCTGTTTATTCTATCTGCTTTAGTTTTGGTTTTGTATATAGTTTGTGTATTATATCCTGTACTGTATGTCTTTTCTGAATCATATTCCTAATTTATGTTGATAGCAGCCTTACAGATGCAGCCATTCAAAATGGGTGGGGTATTTCGCGGCATACCCCGGTGGGCGTGTCGCGGTATCACGCAGTATCACGCAGTATCACGCGGTTAATCGCGTTATTTGACGTCATGCCGGAAAGTATCCGGCATCACCTTGTAAAACTGCCAGGGGGAGCTTAACCTCTCATGTACAGCGTTTGAGCTTTTAAATTTGAACTGTGTATTACAGCATGTTAATCATCAGTCATTAAAATGTTGGTATATTTTATGAAAGCAAGATTGCTCAGTTGGACAAAAGTACACAACCTACCTTTATCAGAAATATTTATGCATCAAAGCCTTTACCGAAGATATTACTAATAGTATTAATAATGAATGACTTTGGACAAGCTGTATACTCAAAGTATAATTTCTTTAGCACATTTGTACAAGCACTTGGAATCTGTCCAAGCCCTACTTTGTCAGGCATTTTCTTTTACTTCAACGGGCATAAAAACTCCCTTGCTTTTAACAGGGCGTTTCATAATTTCTAACTACGAAAATGATTTAAAATGCGACACTTATCATTCAACTAGAGCTCAAAATAGCACAAGGATCCTCAAGAGCACAGCAAAGACTGTATTAAAAGATACTTGTATGAGATACATGAGAATCCAGGCTTTTTTATCAACGCTTTCTTTTCCGTATACCAGATATTATGGAACCACTTCAGAAGGGTGTCAGCCAGTCAGATTCCAGGAATCGGTACTTTAAAGGAAAAATACACACCGGTATTCCATTTCTCCCTAAACATTTTAAGCATCGAAGTATTTAACTAACATGTGAAATAGCGTGTGAAAAAGTGGTAGTTTTAAGCTTTTCTGCTAATATAATATGGAATCGCGTATCTAAAGAAATTAATAACGATATGATTATATTCGTGTACTGCGACAGGGCCGTGTAGGGCTGTTTCGCCTCTCTTTTCATGCGACTTCCCTTGTAGCCCACTGGTCTACGTGCCCGATTACCAACTCACGGGTTGTGTGTTCAAATCCAGCTGGTGCTGGACTTTTCTTTTAACAAACATTTATTCGAAAAAATATAATAGCAATATTATGGACAATCAATTGACTTTTATATTTAAAAATATCACAACATGATCGATTCTAAGTCCTTTTTGATAACAATGAATAGTCACCTTCTTCCCTTCTGACAACGGTCCCTGCTTCTGCTTCCTGCTTCTATTGTGTGTGTGTGTGGGGGGGGGGATCCCTTCAGATCTCCCTTCCGATTTAAAAGGTTATTGATCATATCTTCGGTGTCGCATCTTACCAGTGCAGCTGATCTTTTGCTGCCTGGGTGGGTCAGCTATCACAAAGCTTTAGAGAACCTAACATTTCTATTATCAACAAATTGTAAATTTGTAATAGAGTAAATTTTTATAGAGAAATGGAGGCTGGACAGTATGCGTTACAATATAAACATTTATATTGATTTAAATTGTGTTTTGATTTAATTCGCAAACGCGTGTTTAATTATATGTGTTTTTTTAATCATAATCAGACTAATGCAACATAACTTTATACAGTATCTTTGTCTTCTAAGTATCTTAATAAACTTTTAGCATAGCTTTCTACCTGTTTAGATTTATTTTTCTTGGGATTTTGGGATCAAACATGGAAGGATTAGATTGTAATCGTTTTTATTTTTCAAATACGTTTTAGAAAAGTGTAATATATACCTGCCCAGACTGTACGCCTTCCTAAACCCCGCCCTGACCACTTTCACTCCTGTCCTGCTCTTCCCCGCGCACCGCAGCCAGGCGCTCTTCGGCCTCTGCCCGGGACGAATGTATATTTAGATATTTACACCCGGCACGGCACCGAGGGAGCGTCTGCATTTATAACTTAGTTTTTAAAATTAGTCAAGCAATATGAAGCATCTCCTTTTACTTTTAAGTCCCTTAAATACATTGAGCACAGCTTTCTCACCACTTAGATTACTTTTTGATACCATCCTTACACAAAGCAGAAACTTCTTGTATTTTCCGATGACATACAGTACAAGTGGAAAGATTACAGATTTTAATCGTCTTTAATTTTGTTACGTTATACGTTTTAGGAATGTTTCATCTAAACAAACACCACAAAACTATTCTCGATTGTATTTCTGAATGTTATGTTACACCTACAGTAGTTCACTGCTTTAAATACATCGAATTAAGAAAGTTAGGTGTAGCACTTTAGATCTTTTTTTCTGAACCAGGGAAAATCTGATCATGTTTCTCTATAACAATAATAAAAAACTTTATTTTACATATCACCTTTAAAAGTGGCATCTCAAAGCAATACAGTAGATGGAAAAACAGTTAAAAGGGACCAAAGTAAATACCAGACAAACGCAAACGCGTTTTTAATAAAATGCTTTTATTCATTCAGCAGAGAGAGAGGGAGACATCCAGCAGAGAGAGACACACACACAGGTTTTCATTGACAAAAAGTAATTGTTTTTTTTACATTTTTTTTACATGTTTTGTTTGTGGACAGACTGTCTTTCTCAGACTCACATTCCCGAATGTCCCCTGCCCCGGTCAACAATCCTAGGAAGAACACGAAACAGCCTGTTAATAAAATTGTTACAATTTTGTTCGGTCAGTTCTTCCTCCCAGAATTTATAGATCGCATCGATCAGTTCCTGCTTTGTGACGGGCTTAGCAGTTTTCCGAACGTAGTCTTTCAACGAATGCCAAACCATCTCTATCGGATTTAGATCTGGGGATTCGGCTGGAGTTTTCACCCAGTTCACTCCTTCTGCTACAAGCCTCGCCCTTGCTGCTGTGTGTTTCGGATTGTTGTCTTGAAAGAGACGGTGTCTTGATCCAAACTGCTCCCTCATATATGGGGCAGCATGCTGTGTGACCACGACTTCCTTGAAGAATTCACGGTCCATAATTCCTTCGAGAATAAGAAGTGGTCCCGGGCCTCTTCTAGATATACCCCCCCAGACGTGAACCTTCAGTGGATGTTTGGGCTTTGGCTTGTCCACATATCTCCCCTTTTTGCAAAATGCCATTGTTGAAAACTGTTCCAGAGCCACTGTTGTTTCGTCGGTGAAAAATACATCCTGAAATGCCTCCCCCTGTTCAATCCATTGGAGCGCTTGTTTGAGTCTTTCCTCTTTGTTTTTTAGCCTTATCATGGGGCATGTGTTGGTTTTTCTGTATCTCCATCCAAGCCTCCTGCGTACTCTTCTTATCGATGTCGGGCTAACGGTCGCACCGAGGTCAGCCCATAGCCGTCTTTGGACTTGCATCGCCGGTAGCTCATCATTTTCATCAGTCAGTTTGTCGATAGCTCGCACAATAGGACATGAAAAAAAAGAGATCAACAGTTAGTTATAAAAATAATGTGCGTAGTTGTATTTACATGCAAGAAAGGTATTTTTAGAAATTTATTTACCTTTGAATCGTCCTCGGTTTAGATTCTCTTTGCCTCCTCTCCCCTTTATAATGCCGTCTCACTGTGCTTTCAGAAACGAAGATGTCCATCGAAGCCAACTGCTGTACAATGTCCCGTTTCTTTTCATCTTCATTATTTGGTGTGAGAGAGTCTTCATGATTTTGGCCATTGTCCGTCTCCTTACCAAAGCGATACAGTGGTGCAGCTTGAATTCTGTACGTATATACTGTATGGTATGGTACAGATAAAACTTACACCATACCGATGAGCTAATACCAGGGAAAGACACTCCTATTTTATTTAAAACACAATACGCCAGGAAATGTGTCTGATGCATTAGCAAGTTAAAACAATTGGGTCGAAAACCTGGGTGTAACACCATTTCCTTTTTCTGATCACTCGCTTTCTGGATACATGTCTCACCTGTCCTGTTCTTTGTTTTCCTGGTTTGCTGATTATGCCTGCTGTGGTCCACTCCTACCCTCACACCTAAAGAAGACTATTTTAAATTTCTTGGCGCAGTTCATTGTGCAATTAACCCTTGTATGTGCTGTCCTTAAGGTGATATCACATAAAGGTGATATGTAAAATAATGTTTTTTATTATTGTTATAGAGAAACATGATCAGATTTTCCCCGGTTCAGAAAAAAAAGATCTAAAGTATACTAGTTTGTCACTAGTATACTTTTAATACAGTCTTTACTGTGCTCTTGGGGATCCTTGTGATATTTCGAGCTCTGGTTGGATGATAAGTGTCGCAGTTTAAATAATTTTCGGTGTTGGAAATTATGAAACGCTCTGTTAAAAGCAAGGGAGTTTTTGTGTCAGTTACAGTAAAAAAAAAATGCCTGACAGAGTAGGGCTTGGACAGATTCCAAGTGCATTTTTGCAATTTATGGGTTGCAATTTAAAAAAAGTCAAAAACCGCGCTCAAAATGCAATTTAGAGTTTTCTGGCAAGAGGAGACACCCAAATTAATAATGTAACATGCCACTGTTTGTGCATGAACAGGGTTATACTGCTATTCCCTTAGATACCCGATTAAAAATAAATGTTTTGAATCCCCGGCGGAACCGGGATTCCATATGAATCAAGTAACAGGTTTATTCCATGCTGAAAAAAAGAAGAAAGAAAACACATTCCATAAGAATTGACTGAGCTCCGCTCTGTACTACGCAATGATCCCCCCAGAGTCTCTGCCCCGGGTTATTTGGTTTTTTTGACAGAGGGTAAAAAACTCTCTCTCTCGCTTGACCTCCCCCTCCCTGTGTATTGTCTGTTTTTTTGTGCTGTCCTTTGACAAAACAAGGCTCGCCAGCTTATGTGAATCAAAACCTGTCTTTCTAGCTTTTAAAGTCGTGCGATGTGTAAGCCACAATTCAAATAGAGAAAAAAGAGCTGACTGACAAGATTTAAGATGTGGCTGTCAATGTTGGATTAAAAAAAACACATTGCCCGACGTTTGTTGCATTGCTTGAAAAATAACTTTATTTCGAGAGACTGGATAAGTAATTCAAGTGTTTTTTTTAACTTCCTGAAAAACAACTAATAATTTAACTATATGTGCAAACGTTTTATGATATGTCGCTGTTGTGAATGTCTGTGGACATGTGCTGGCTGGACAGGAGGCTCTACTGTAACAGAGAGGGGCGGGAGGAGGGGACAAGCCGATACATACTCTTAGAGCTTGATTTATAGGGAATATAATACAAAAATATAGTACAAAAAATAAGATACACTCTACAGACATTCACAACGGCGACTGTCAGAAGATAGGACACCGCGGCTCAGGCACCCGCTGAATGGAAAAGGGGCACTTTAATGTTCTGTATGGCTAATACTAAAGCCAATACTTCAATACTTTAATATTATTTTCTGTATGTTTAACAATAGTGGGTACTGGCCTAATTTGTCCCTGCTCCCGTTGTTAGGTGTTAATGTGTTGTTAAGTGTGAATTTGTACAAAAAGTCAAAAACCGCGCTCAAAATGCAATTTAGAGCTTTCTGGCAAGAGGAGACACCCAAATTAATAATGTAACATGCCACTGTTTGTGCATGAACAAAGTTATACTGAGATTTCCTTAGATACGCGATTAAAAAGAAAATAAAAAAAAATTTGAATCCCCGGCGGAACACATTCCATAAGAATCAGCGCTTTTACAGTATATATAGCCTTTAAAGGTGGCTTCTCAAAACACTTTACAGGATAAAAACAAAAAGAAAAGCAACAACAACAATATTGTATTTCATTACACTTTGAAAACCAAGTAATAACTTAACTATATGTGCAAACGTTTTATATGTCGCTGTTGTGAATGTCTGTGGAGTGTATCTTATTTGTCTTACGTCCTGGTTATCTCGCTTGCCCTCCCCCCTCTCTCCCTCAATTCAATTCAATTCAAGGTGTTTTATTAGCATGACAGATGGGTACAATCAGTGTTGGGTATTTACTTTGCTTTGAGATTCCACTTTTAAAGGTGATATATCAAATTTTAACTAAAATAAATTGATATCTTTGTCTTCTAAGTATCTTAATAAACTTTCAGCATACTGTAGCTTTCTCCCCGTTTAGATTTATTTTTCTTAACTAGTATACTTTAGATCTTTTTTTCTGAACCGGGGAAAATCTGATCATGTTTCTCTATAACAATAATAAAAAAACATTATTTTACATATCACCTTTATGTGATATCACCTTAAGGACGCGCAAAGAAATTTAAAATAGTCTTCTTTAGGTGTGAGGGTAGGAGTGGATCACAGCAGGCATAATCGGCAAATTAGGAAAACAAAGAACAGGACAGGCGAGATGTTCATCCAGAGAGCGAGTGATCAGAAAAAGGAAATGGTGTTACACCCAGGTTTTATGCTCTCTCTCTGTTGAATGAATAAACATTTTATTAAAAACGCGTTTGTGTTTGTCTGGGTATTTACTTTGTAATCTGTGGTTTACATCTACTGTATTGTTTTGAGATGCCACTTTTAAAGGTGATATGTAAAATAAAGTTTTTTATTATTGTTATAGAGAAACATGATCAGATTTTCCCTGGTTCAGAAAATAGAAGATTAAAATCTGTAATCTTTCCACTTGTATGTCATCGGAAAATACAAGACGTTTCAGCTTTGTGTAAGGATGGTATCAAAAAGTAATCTAAGTGGTGAGAAAGCTGTGCTCCTCAAAGCGCTTTACAGGATAAAAACAATAACAACAATAGTGGCTGGGCAAACGATTTTTTAAAATAGAAATACAAAATGAGATACTGTATAATGACGTGCATGAACAAAGTTATACTGCTATTTTCCTTAGATATGCGATTAAAAAAAATAAATTTTTTGAATCCCCAGCGGAACACATTCCATAAGAATCAGTGCTTTTATATATCGCCTTTAGACACATATATTTAAACACGCGCTTACGATTTAAATCAAAACGCGATTCAAATCAATATGTTTATTTAGTAACGCATAGGTGACTATTCATTGTTATTAAAAAGACTTAAATTCGATCATGTTGCGATATTTAGAAATATAAATTTGTTTGGTGCGAGTGAGGTTTTATTTAATCTCTGACCAAGGGAAATGTTTCATTTTTTCAAAGAAATGTTTGTTAAAAAAAAAGTCATAGCTCCAGGGGGATTCAATCACAGACCGTGTGACATGGGAGTCAGGAACCTAACCTACAGCGCCACCGGCAAGGTCACATGCAGTGCTGAAAAAGCACTACAGCAACATTATCGACAGACAATGTACACCGTGTACTATTCTTGTGTTG
Source organism: Lepisosteus platostomus (assembly GCF_059453375.1). Lineage (NCBI taxonomy): Eukaryota > Metazoa > Chordata > Actinopteri > Semionotiformes > Lepisosteidae > Lepisosteus > Lepisosteus platostomus. Next base: position 20,748,204 of record NC_142617.1, read on the forward strand.
CGGTACATGAATATAATTATATCGTTATTAATTTCTTTAAATACGCGATTCCATATTATATTCCCTTTTAATCAAATTCTAAAAGTATGCTTGTTGACTCCGGTATCTCTTTAGTTAAAGACTTCGATGCTTAAAATGTTTAGGGAGAAATGGAATACTGGTGTGTATTTTTTCTTTAAAGTACCAAGACCAGCCATATACTATATGTTTATGTTCCAAAATTAATATCGTTTATGGCCTTCACACGCGTTACAGTATGCTCCTTTTTTTTTATGCTCAGCTACTAAGATTTCCCTTCAGTGGTAAAATTCAATATCTACAACGGGCACAGTAAAGACGTTTACTGTACTGTAAGTCTTTCTACGACAGACCAACGGACCACGAGTGCCCCTGTCGGTCAACCAATCACACACCGCGTCATATTGCGTCATGATATGCGATACCGCAGCCAATTACCTGCGGTACGTGTCTGTACCGCGCACTTTGAATGGCTGCATCTGTATCTACTTGATGAGAAACATCAGCTTGTTGGGAAATACACATTCTTAATTATTAGGTTTTGTTTCTTTTCTTGTGCTAGATAGTTCATTTATCTGGCACTTACCCAATCTTTTTAAGTGCATATTTAAGGATTTTTCAACTTGCCACCATATACATTACATTGTACCTTTAAAGACATTAGTGGCCATTAACCCTTAAAAGGTAACAAAACGTTTTATCATGTAATAAAACAGAAGAAACACAAATTGATAAGATAGATGTGTTGCCTGTATGTTTATTCCCACAAACAGAATCTAAGATTTTTTAAAATCTTTTCTGCTTACTGAGACATGTAATCATGTCTTTGTTTTATTTATTACCAAAATCCGATAGCAACACTTAATTTTCTGCTCTTTTATATCCCAGCTGAAGGTGTTTTAAAAAGGGAAGCAAATGGGAGATTTGTAAGTAAAGGCTATTGATTTTCCTGTACAACCTTGTGAAACCCATGTGTGAATAATGGCACTTAGTGAACTGCAGTTTACTATGGATATGCTTGGATCAGCAGTAAACTGAATCCTAAGAGGGTTCTGCAACTTCTGTTTTACAAACAGATTAGGAGGATAATCTACATTGTTTTGTCATTCACATCTGTTTCTCTAGGATTTAACTGATAGAGTTCTGGAAATAGATCCCTAATAGATCGTTCTGCCATGACCCTGGTACAGTATATTGAATTGAAATCATTAAAAAGAATGTGTTTGTGACCTTCTCTGTAAAAATGTAGTAAATTTCTCATTTTCACAACTAACATATCAGGTTTTTAACCATTAGATTTGTTTTCACTGTAGATACATACATTTCCTGTAAATGCATTTTTCCGTAGTTGTAGATATAGTGGACTGAGACAGAATTTCACAGTCACTGTACAGTATAACAAGAGAGCAGAAATTTTAAATACTTGTATTGAGACAGGGGGGCAGCATAACAGAACAACCATGCTCAATGTACTGTGCAAACACAATTAAATACAGTACAGTGTGACTGTGACTTCATAGACACATTATAGAGATACAATATTTGTGTCTTATAGATATTATTCCAATAATATACTCATACAGTACTAGCAATTTCTGCTATTCTAATTTTACTATTATAACAACTTTGTTATTAGTACAATTTAGGTTAGGTGAGAAGAAATCAAGCTTCTCATTTAATCATCTTTGATTTACATTGATTATAATCTTCAAAAAGTTGATCACAATAACTCAGGGAAAATTTTACAAGGACAATGAATGTGAATCAGTGAAGTAGATAATTCAACACAATTTCCAATCAAGTCATTGATTGCATTCCTCATGAGGAAGATGTTTTTTTTTTCTCTACATATCAATAATGTTAAAATAATTTTAGGTTTGTACTACAAAAAATATATATATATATCAGTCAGAGTTTTGTGTTAACTTTAACCAACATGGTTAACTGTTCTGTTTCTGCATAAATAAGGAAAACCATGAATGAAAGGAGTAGAACAGTAGCACCTGATACAAAATGCTTTAAAATTGAAATGGCAGACACCAACATTAAATAATCAGTAAATGGATTCCACTGTTTTTTTTCAGGTCTACCATTACAGGTACTGTATTCCATTTGCTTAACAAGTGGTTGTCAAAAAGAACCACTGACATCAGCCATAGCTTGACCGAACTTCAGTACCTGTGACAGTGCAATCTGAGATTGTGCCATAGTGGTTAAGTACAGTATCTGCAAAGGACAGTACACTACAAGAAGATTAAATCATTAACAGAAATCTAACTACATATCCCCTCCTATTCACTATACAATGTTTTCTTCCTTTCTGGAAAAAGGTGTATATGATGAACTATAGACACAAGTATTGCAAAACACAATACTGGACATTTGCAAGTGGGTGCATAGTGACCAGGAAAATGCAGGCACTTTCAATTCCACGTTTTTCCAACAGCACATACAGTCAGTAATAGACCTTAGAAGTACAAAGGGGTGTTTTTAAATGTTCTTTAAACTATAATAATTGTTAACTAAAATGAATAATGCATAATTGTAATGTTGTGCTTCTAAGGTGGGGCTAGCATCCGATCTTGAAGCTTAGGGAAAACTCAAAAGTTGGGAAAAAAGCAGCTGAGTCAAAGGAAGTCTGGGCTGAACAGACTGTGTGCCCTGAGGGAAACTGTTCAGGGAGCTGTGCTAAGGTGGAGTGTTGTGACAGGTTAGGAAACCAGGGTCCACAGTCCAAGATCATGGACATGGGTCAAAGCCAGAGAACGCAATTTTAACAGTCTAATGCACTAAGGGAAAGTACAGGAGACAAGGTTGACTGGTGATGTAACCAGCTAGCTCACAGCACTGCTCAGACAAAGACAAAGGGACTTGAACCAAGTATTCAAAATTCTTGAAAAATTCTTGAATATACAGTACCTTTCAAAATGTAATTCCCTTGTTTCACAACTCCTATTTGTAACCAGTCTCACAAGTTCCTCATACTGTACATCAGTTAAATCTCATTGAAAGTCATAATTGATATTGAAAAAAATATACTGAACATGAAAAAAAAAACATATCGCTTTATGTTTTTAGAAAAATATAGTACATGTCTGACAGGCAGTCAGCTCCCAAGACTTTTTGTCATGGATTTTTTTGTATTGTACCTTTGCACAGCTGAATCTTTAATATTTTTTAATAAATAATTGCTCTGTTATTTTTTTCTCCTGTACTGTATGTAACATACTGTATGAATTTTGGATTTTAAACATTTTGAAGTGCTCTGATTTTCTCCCACAGCCCAGAGACATACAAAGACATGGGTTAATTGGTTTCTGGGGAAATTGGTCATGGTGTGAGTGTGTGCATGTTTGTGTCTGCCTTTCGGTGGACTGGCACCCTGCCTTGCACCTGTTGTGTGCCAGGTAGGCTTCAGCTTCCCTGGAAGAAGTAGTTATATATGGATGTGGAAGTAGTTTTGTTTGAATGATCATAAGTGATTGCCTGTGATTCACTGAAGTAACATTTATGTTAGCCAATGGAGATTAGACTAAATCAGTCAGCACTTTTGCTTACTAGCCATTGAACGGTTTCAAATGAGGTCATTCAGACCATGAAGCCAATTTGATAGTAAGTAGCTAATTGAACCACGGGTCTCCTGCAGCTGTTTCCCAAAGGAAGCGAGTATTAGCTTCGTGAACAGGGTGGTTCCAGATTATCACAGATCTTTTGATAAAATACTACAATCTGTTCTCAATTTTTAAGAGTACAGTAGTTTCTATCTACGTGTTCTGGTTCATGTTTTCTGAGCACTGAGCAACTTCCTGATGGTACTATATCTACTTCACAGTTCCTATTCTGTCTGGCTGTGGTGATGTCTTGCAGGTCACTCCCGGTTCTGGCATCTTCATGGTTGATCATCTCTTGTCACTGGCAAATGCAGAAGGAATTCACACAGGATTCCTTTTTAAAAGTTAAATTTCTAAAAAAATAAGAAAAAAAAACATGGGAGAGTTTCCAGAGATACTGTATTTACAAATTGGGAGTACAACAAGCTGGTAGAGAGTATCTAATTACCCACCTCATACATGTTATTTCCCCTGTTTGAAACTTTTAATATGCTACAACACATGTAAACATGACACAAGACTATAATCTCTAACATTATTATCACAATACACTTAACACAGAGACACCTTTCACCTACTGAAGTGACTTAACATATTCAGATAATAAAGTCCTATATTTGTCTCTGACATCCTGCAGCCCCAAGTACATTTTTTATACCTTTTAAAACAAATATAAACACTTGAACTTTAAACAACAAAACTGTGCCATCACTAAACATAAAACTACAGACCATTAAAAAACCTAATTGCTTCAGGTTTACAGGTTTTACCTAAAAATAAAAAAAACATAGGAGGGTTTCTAGAGATATTTAGAAGATGGGAGGACAGCGAGCTGGTAGCAAGTGTAGTGTTTCATAGCCGTTCAGGGACGCCAAATATGTAATGTTAGGGGCTCTCTGGAGGCACCAGTTCTGTAGGGTTTGGGCATTTACTGAGACAATTATTAATTGTAGCAGTAAATCACAAAGTTGATTCTTTTGATGGCTTTAGAGTCCAACCATGCGACATAACTCAAACAACGCACACACACAGGTACTAATACACGAGGATACATTTATTAATACATAGAATATGCCTTAAACTAACAGATCTTATCGAGAGGGTTATCAGAATACAAAAGATATATATTCAATCAGTTATGAAGTGTTACATATATCAAGAGGACATACGTTCAGTATATCATTCATTAAGACCGTTTCGTAAAGTGAACTTGGTTACAACTTCTACATTAGATACCCAAAACAAGTACATAACTCTTAGGAATTAAATTGATATCAACTGGTTGGGATAACAATTGAATTCTCGAGCTGTAATGCATTGAAGTTGAATACTCATCCAATCTTTGGGGATTCAGATCTCCTGCGGGCACAAAGAAACAGTTGCAGGCTGTTGCTGTCCAATCCGCGCTCTCTGGCTCGGTGCCAGGCTGTGCTGTGCGGCTTGCGACGGTGCGCTGCTGATGTTCACTGTTGGCTTTAACTAGCAAAGTTTGTGCACAGGAGAAAAGATGACTGTGGATCGCAGCAAGTCAGGAAGAGGACCGGTTCGTTCATGATGAAGAGCTAGTTCTGAATAGTGATTCAGCTGTCCACAGTTCCGACCTGTTCACGAGGCCTGCTGCTGTTGCTAACCTCGGGTGGATCCTCTGGTTACTCTCTGGCAACCTCCGCTCTAGACTCTTAGAACAAAGGAAAGTTCTGGCACTCGGACACACTGGCCGTTCCGTGGTTGTCCGGGCTGAGTCTCAGGATGGCCAGGAGGTGCGCTGCGAGAATGTCCTGCCCTTGGGAGCCTTCTGCTCCTGGGCCGTCCTGCCCTGGAATTCTCCTTTGAATTCCCTTTAGAATTGTCCACAGAATTCTCCTGGATCTTACTCTGAATCTTACTGAATCTCATTGAATCTCGAATCTCCCAGGCTCTCTGTGTTGCCTGTTTTTACCTGGAGGAACTTCAGCTCATTGATTGGCTGAAAGTTCCATGGGCATCAGAGTCCCACGTGGGTTACTCGGCCCTACCCAGTCCCTGATTGGTTGATCAAGGCGAGATATGAGTCACTTACTCCTGACACTTAGTAATGCAGTCCAGATGTCCAACTGGCACTCCCTAGACAGATAGGTGCCAATGGATGACCATTGATCATGATAGCCAGGCTTAGCTAAGTGCATCCCCGTCTGGGAGTTTGTTTCTTATCACAAGAAAATATCTTAAATCAGCTTGCATGAATTCTTTCTCTGTGGCTGCACCACAGAGATGAACAGAGAAATGGGGCCTCATTTGGGAAGGCTCAGAACACTTAATTCTTTCTTATTAATAAGCCTCGCCGCTACACAAGGGTCTAACTACCTGCCTTTTGTGAGGAGCTGTTCCTGACATCTGAACCCCCACCTCGTAAAGGGCTACATGTGCATTATTTTTTTGTTGCTTGTTTGAGGAACTCTACGTTTTTCAGGTGAAAATTGCTTTTTACAAAAGTACATTGACTGGTCCTTAGGATCATTTTGATAATTGTCAAAATATCTTCAGGCTCTGGGGATTTATGAAACTTGAGTGCTTCCTGTACTGGAAGCACAGTACAGTACATTTTCTTTGCTAATATTATTTGATACACTTTATTTTTTCTGTTCTTCCTTAGTAAAATATTTATTTAGCAAGTCCAACCACTTCCTTTCATTGGTTTGAAGCTTCAAGTATTGTCCCAAAATATATTTTCTTTATCCTTAAATGTTTTTTGACTGTTGTATTACTTAAAAGAATATTCAAATCTATATACAGACCTGTGAACATATACACACTTCCCCAGTGGTGGTCATAATTTAGATTAATAGAGAGTGATAGAAAAGAGACTTTTAAAAGATACATGAAGTCACCAATGAAAAACACATTTAACAATATTTAATGATTTTATTGCTAAAGACATTTCATTAAAAAGATCCTAAGTCATGAAAATCATCATAAGAATTGTGGTAATGAGTGTCAGAGACAGTAAAAGATGTATTAATGCAGTGAAACAGCTTTTGTGTAGAGTACAAGGTCATATTATTTAATTCCAAGTGACAGACTTGCACTCACTGCATCTTTACTGACAAGAAGAAGATATAGAGACACTCTGACAGGTTTGTATTTGCTTTACTGTCAATGACAGTGTGTATACTGTACATAGAATGAGGGGGTTAGAAAGACAGAACCAAAATTAAGCAGGATAGGTTTGTTGGCCTGGAGTGGCTGTGGAAATTCCAAAGTGATTCACACCTCAGCTCTAGTCATGAGGACGTAAAAGTCCACAATGTGAATAGTTATCCAAGAGAAAGGTCCTCTTGCAACACAGAAGCTTCTGGAGTATTATTGGAAACTAGACTGAATATTCTTGTACTAAAAGGTAGGAACACTCCCTATTGATTTCTCCTTGTGGAATGTAAAGTACTTTCTTTTTGTAGTTCGTGCTGACTTAAACGTGGAAACATTCAAAAAAGAATCTATTGGTAAGGGCAAGTGTTTATTTGGTTCCTTAAATTTTCTGTCAAATATAATATTGCAATTCAGACATGTTCTCATCAATCAGATTAGTCCAATACAGTATACCACATCCCACATCAGCACAAGTCTGTCACGGACGTCCAAAGGGACTAACCGTGGGGAGCAGGAGAGCGGAAAAAGACCCATATGCGTAGCAGCGAGACGGGAAAAAGGCCCGGGCTCATTAGTGCAAAGAGTTCAGGAATGCCGTATAGAAACCTATGCCCTCAGGGACCGGACGTGGGGCGCCCTGGTGCTAGGCGGGTCTCAGGACATCCGAACGTCAAAGCTGAGCGAGGACAGAGTGCAAGACCCGGAAATATATAGCCCAAGGGAAAGAGAGGGACCGGAAGGACAGCAGACCGGAAACTAGGGACAGGACAGAGAAGGAGCGCCCTCTGTGGCCAGAGGGCGTGACAAAGTCAAGGCAATGGGTGACAGAACACATCCTGGATGAAACACTAAACCAACACAAAGTGCACATGTGGGATAATTTTGAGTATTTTTGACCTGCGGGAGGAAACTTCAGCACACAGAAGAAATCCACATGGAGAACATGCAATCATCACATAGAAGACACACAGAGCCCATAGCTCTCTAAGCAGCTGCACTAATGCCACCATAGAACAGAAAATATCACATCTGTTATACAGTACATCAAGAACACCATAATTGATGGACTGTGACACAGCAAACACATACACTACCATAATCACAACACTGACAGCATGTTTTCCCACTTACTGTCATTCATCTTCTGAACTCCCTCCGGGATCCTAGCTCTTGCTAGTTGCCCTCTCAGGGACATCTACACAGTATTCCTCATTTTAGGTTGCTGTTCAGTTTGTTGTATACAAAGTCACTAGATCTTAACTCCACCTTCATTAGTTGTTCTACTCCAAGTCACTAGATGTTCACTGCATCCTTCATTAGTTATAAAGACTTGCAAATCCTTACAGTTATGAGATGACAATTCTTCACATCACCATCTTCATCAATCACCAAGCCCTGTAGTATTCAACCTAATTAATTCTTGTTGCCCAAATCTAATCTTCATTAATCACTATTCATTGACAACCATGCACTGGAGTGTACAATTAGACTTACACTGTGTTCACTTCAACTCAAGTCTTTGCTCTTTTTTTTCACCGAGAACCACATCTTCACTAAACTAATAACCTGTCTGCACTATACCTGTTGATCTTGTTTGGCCAGGGACACCTCTGTAACCAACACTTGCGCCCGTGACACAACAAGCTGTTTGTAGTTCTTACTTTTCATGCTTTCCAAGGGCACCTGCCTTTAAATGGTAAATCCAGAGAGTACTCGGGACTCAACCTGGCCTCCTGTCTAGCACCTGCAAAGCCCCTCAAACCACACCATGCTATATTGTCTGAAGTATTCCCCTACCTACCGTATATAGTGGAAACTAAATTGGCTTCTATGAAAGTTAGCCCTGGTGTGAGTATGTGCGTGTTAGTGTTTGTTATGCTCTATGATTAGCTAGCGCCCTATTCAGGGTGTATACAGTATAATGGACACAAGGCCTTCATTGCTTGCCAGTTTAGGCTTTGGATGAGTGGATGGAATTCGTTCCTTTTCAACACAGATTTTCACCACAATTTCATAATATCTACATCTGGAAATGATGTCTGACAAAGCACTTACAGTACAATCTTAGCAGACGTATCTCAAACTGAACAATGTGTAAAATAACTGCATATGGGGACAATAAAGCTAATCTGGGCACTGACTCAATACTTTGCAAACATTCTTCCATATGTAACTCAAACAATTGCTTTGCTCCATAATGTACTGACTTCGTGTAATCAGAGCCTATTAGAGAAGCACAGGGCTGAGAACACTTACTGTACCTCTTCTCCTTCTCATCACAGGTACAAGGAGAAAGGGACAACTTGCATTATCTAATCAAACTTAGCAAGCAAATTTCTGAAGGTCTGAGGAATACGAAACACCTGCACACATCTAAACAGCTAAGACTAGAAATGAACCCAGGATCATAGCACAATGCCGATTTAATATTACTTACAATGATGATGGTCTCAATGATTTCCCTTCTAGCATGTATGTTGTTAATTAGGAAGCAATGGAATAATAAATTTCTATTTGGAAGAAATAAAAACATCTAAATATAAATACTGTATGGGTATGAGGCATACAACTTGTAAGACTAATATACTGTATCTATTGTTTAGCTACTAAAGCTAATTAAAAACCTGTGTACTTGCAGATTGTTTTTAGTCTTTGGGGAAGCAATTTTGTAATAGGATTAGTTTAATACTGAAGATATAACACAAATAAACATTACCCTCCAGCCCATAGGAGCTACTCATTATACATAAAGCTTTTATGAACTAACAATTCATCAAATTCTAATGATACATTTTTAAGAGTACACTTGGAGATAAAATTTATGGGTTTTACCAATATGCTTAATGAAGAGTTATATCTATATGATTGCAATGTATGAAATGTCCTGGTAAGATAAATGTTAGATTAAGTATAACATTGGCAGTATTTCCATCTTTAAAAAATGGTGGCATGTAAAGTATATGCTTCTGATGTCAAATAGAACTTTTACTTGTTCTGGCCTCCCAATTCTTGTTTACAGCACATACTATACTTACAGATTAATAATGAAAAAATGAGGGCTCAAATGCTCAAATACTGTATCTCCTTCTAAGGTTTAAAAGTCAAGAAATTATATTTACAAATAAAAAATATCTTGTGCTGAAATGATCTAATCTCTCTCCATCAGACTGCATATTTCTGCAAAAAAGAACACAAGAAAGATTATAAGTTAAAATAGGCCCAACTAGCATATTTGACAATATCTAGTAGCTAATGAATTTAAAGATCTCAATCATCCATTTCTTATCAGTTGTTGGCTTCAACTTCATGGCTAGTTAGCTTGTTCTATACTTCCACAACCCTTTGTATAAATTTCAAATTCAAATATGCTAATGGAAAAAAGAAACGCAGCACCTCCTCCTCAACACTCTGGCCCTCCCGTCTGAAGGACGTCGCTGAGGAGTGACTCATCCGTGAAGAGGAGCCGAAGTCACTGCTGGCAAGTCCATCGCAGCCTCTGTCTGGCCCACTTGAGGGCGACCGAACCTTGGATGGTCATCTGTCCAGCCGGTCTGCTGAAACCTTCTCTGCAGTCGGGGCACAGTGGAGCAACTTACTCCATAGTGTCTGGCAACGCTGGCACATGACATGCCTGCCTGCAGCATGCCAATAGTCCTTTCTCTTGCTTCTGGTGACATTTGAGGCATTATGGAATGCACATGGCAGTTTTACAAAATAGTGCAGTCTGCAACAGAATTTTTTTTAAAAATGCATTGTAATGGGTGTGGTGTTGCCAGGGGAAAATAGGTGTAAAAGAGATATATCTCACACCACACTGATCTTCTGTGTTCTTCGTCCGTATGTCTCCCCAAATCCGTTCTGCAATCCGTTGCCAGTATCCTTAAACAATCCCAAATTCCCAAATCCGGATGTCCACACTACTCTGCGTAATCCGTAATCTATCCAAGCCGTAATCCGTAATCTTAGTCAAAACCCATATCCAATAGTCTGTTATTCTTAAATTCCTTCCAGCACACTCCTAAATCTCTCCTTCCTCCGAAATGCTTTCACCTTATCGGCTTCCGCACCGGCTCATCGCTTCTGGGGCATTTATATCCTGTTTCCTGATGTAGTTCAGCTGTGTCTCCTTGTTTCGCTGTATAGGCTTTTCCCAATAGCAGGTCAGCTGGTTATCCTGGGTGGCCATCTTGCCCAGGTCTATATCGAGTATTTTCAGTGTTTTGTTCCGGAAATACCGGTTATAAATGACCCTTCCCCGGGTCCTCTTACGTGGGATATATATGTACACCAAGTTATGACACGTTATTTGTTGCACATTCTGAACGGCTGGATCTGTATAGAAATGTATTATATTTAGATCCATACAATGATACCGTTAATGATGTTCAGAAACTTGAACTTGAACTTTATTGCCATATACAACTGATGCATGTACTGGTACAACGGAATTCTTACAGAAAGTCTTTTGATTGGTAAAAAAGTGTAAAACACAAAGTGAAGATAGTACATCAAGATAATATACAAATAAACAGTGGACTGTACAAGTAAACTGTCAATCCTCCACCCGTTGAAAATCAGGTTAAACAGACTGAGCCACCTAATTACACAAGACACCGCCGCACGCATCAACTAATCATCTCCTGCTGTTCTCGGTATTGATTTCTCTCCTTGAGAGCTCCTGCCTCACCCTTCTGGAAAACCCTTCCGAACGACCTCTTTTGGCTTTTCGGACTTAGTTTGCTCTTTGACCATGAACTTGTGTGACGATTTGGATTAGACACCTGTGTTTTTGCTGTCTCTACACTCTCACCTCCATAGGATCCTTTTACTTCGTCACTTGGATTCCTTACATAAACAAGTAACCAGTTCAAATGTAAGCAAAGCAGACATGTATGCATGCTCGATGGTGCACAGGTACTGACGTCCCCCATCCCTTGAGGCACCTCAGGAAATAGAGCCTTCTTCAAGATAATGTCCGTGTTCACAGTTCAGGTTAGGTAATTAATGAATTAATTCCTTACACTTATATAGTGCTTTTCTGGACACTCCACTCTAAGCTCTTTACAGGAAATGGGGACTCTCCTCCACCACCACCAATGTGCAGCATCCACCTGGATGATGCGACGGCAGCCATAGTGCGCCAGAATGCTCACCACACATCAGCTATCAGTGGGGAGGAGAGCAGAGTAATGAAGCCAATTCATAGATGGGGATTATTAGGAGGCCATGATTGGTAAGGGCCAACGGGAAATTTGGCCAGGACATCGGGGTAACACCCCTACTCTTTTCGAGAAATGCCCTGGGCATTTCTCCACAGAGAGTCAGGACCTCGGTTTTACATCTCATCTGAAGGACGGCGCCTGTTTACAGTATAGTGTCCCCGTCACTATCCTGGGGCATTAGGACCCACATGGATCGCAGGGTGAGTGCCCCCTGCTGGGCCCACTAACACCTCTTCCAGCAGCAACCTTAGTTTTTCCCAGGAGGTCTCCCATCTATGTACTGACCAGGCTCACACCTGCTTAGCTTCAGTGGGTTGCCAGTTGTGAGTTGCAGAGTGATATGGCTGCTGGAGAAATGTGAATTCCTCAAAACCTAAAGCTGGTGACTGTTTCCACTTCCGTTCCATCAATACTGAGTGGGCTGTGAGTGTGCAGCCTGTGTCTCTTGTTTTATTCACGTTCAAGTCCAGGTTATTGTTATGACACCACCTCAGCAGCTTTACGACATCCCTGTAAGTGGAATCATTATCATCGCTGATCAGGCCTTTTAGAGTGGAGTCATCCACAAATTTATTGATGTGATCTTTGCTGTGTCTTGTTGTGCAGTCGTGAGTGAATAGGGAGTACAGCCTTGGACTGTTGATGTTGGACCTTGTTGGATTGATGTTTTATTATCTATCTGCACCACCTGTGGTCTCTCGTTTAGGAAGTCCAGCAGCCAGTTGCAGACAGAGTTGCACAGTCCTAGTCCCCTGAGCTTTGACACCAGTTGGCTGGGTATTGGGATTGAATTGAATGCTGAACTGTAGTCCACAGACAGCATTCTCACATATGAGTTCCTAGTGTCCAGTTGTTCCAAGGCTGTAAACACAGCTGGGAGATCTGTTGTTCTGGTAGGCGAACTGTAAGGGGTCCAGTGACTCCGCAAAGGAGGAGTTGATATGTGACAACACCAGCTTCTCCAGGCATTTCATCACCACATTAACTTGCTTTCCGCCTCCTCAGACCAACAGAATTGTCCATTCTTGTTTGCATAATTGATCCAATTTTCTCTGGTTTATTAATGGCAAAAAATCCCATATCAGGAAATATATTGTGATTCTATATTGTAACACAATAAAATGTGAAAAAGTCCAAGGGGGGTTAAACAGAAAAACAATGGTGAAGAAAATGTCCACCAATTTTCTGTATTCACCACTCTGTACAGTATGCGGTTTCTCTATCCACAGTTATATACAGTAGATCCCTCTGTCAATAGACATGCTCATTCTTTTTCTTCCCATCATCTCTCTTTACCTACAGTATTCTTACCTCATATACTGTACAAACACCCTGTTCATGTACCAGGGAGCCCCTAAGCCCTGTATGACACGCACACGTATACACATAAACATACACACGCACACTTCCCATAGACCGCAGAAACATTTCTAACAGTAAACCACATCTTTCTTTGTACATCTGGAATGCACTGTAAAATGCATTCCTATTAGAATTTTAGACTTACTACACAGCCCTCCTTGTACAGTTTTTCTGAATACTCTTCTCTGTTGGGCATCTTGGTTTCCTGGATAAAAGCAATTTAAATGTTGATAATCTGATATGAAAGCAATAGGAAACACGAACGAGTGGAAATTAATTCTGCAGTGAAAAGTAGAAAACAAGCAGCTGCAGTGTTTTTTCTCAACATGCAAAAGCAACTCCTTACCTGGACCTCTAAAAGGAGGCATACTGTAACTCCCTTTCCTGAATTGAGGTCGTCACAAATCCTAAACACTCACTATCATATTCACTATAAAGTTATTCTAAAATATTTAAATTTATTAATTTCCCAAAATCCACAATTTCAAGGTTGAAGATTATTTTTAGTGTATATGCAAATCGACTTTGTGCCTGTTTAAGTGCTATCCCTTAATTAGCTGCAGTGATGTCTTCTCTGAGTTTTCTCACTAACCATGTCTCTTGTGTTTTGTATTGAGTTAGCCATCATTGTTGACACTTCCTGCTATTTAAGACATTAAAATTAAATTATATTTTTTTATTATTTTTCTTTTTCTTTTCTTCTTTAAACTTTCTTGTGCTTTTCAAATAAAAATATTATATATATATATAAAGGAAAATACCTTTCTAATTTGAATTCCAGCACAACCCTTCAATGTCTACTTGGTCTACTCTGTGATAATCCTGCCAAGAATTAAATGGGATTCATTTGTAAATGGCACCCTTTGGTGCAACAGAGTTTACATTCCTTTTTCTATTTATTTCTTGGATATTAGAAAGCTTTTGCTTTTTAGACCTTTCTTGCATGATTACAACAGCCCTTTTCATTTGATGGCCATGCTATGTAAGGGCCATTTTGGCATATATCTTCATCTATTGTAAATCCGGCAGACAACAGACAGTAATTTTTGCTATTCAGTTTCTTGCTTCCTTCACTACAAACCTAATTCTCATTCATGTACATATCCATTTACGATTAATTCACTGATTCTACTTTGGAAATTTAATTCCAAGGAAACCATGGGTTATTCATATTCCTGCACTATTTATCCAGCAGTCTTAATCTCATCTATTCAGTTCTGTCCAAAACTAGAACACAGTTAAAAAAGTCAGGGCTGCGTGTCAACCACATTAATGCCCTTTATCATTATTATACATTTTCCTTTGTGAAATGCTTTATAAATATTTTTTATCATAGATGCTTTCAACGAAGTATGTTACAAGTAGTTCAAGGTTTTCCTCTTTTGAAGAGATAAAGTGTCATCTAAAAACTGTTCAGAAAAATTAGATATACAGTAAGTGTAGGGCATCCATTTTTAAAAACACACTTTTCAGGCCATGTGTGGTCAGAAAAAAATATTTAATAAATATTTGGACAGAACTGAATAGATGAGATTAAGACTGCTGGATAAATAGTGCAGGAATATGAATAACCCATGATTTCCTTGTCATTAAATTTCCAAAGTAGAATCAGTGAATTAATCCAACTGACGCTGTTCTTAGTTTTATGGAATTATTTTTTGTGCCTTTTTGACAACCTTTCTTAGGACAACTAATATTTTATTAAATTAAGCTGAAAGTGTTTAGTACAAGGAAATAGTCAACTTTACACATTACACACAGTTTTGAAATATATACACAGTACCTTTTAAATTTTAAATGAAATTTTCAGATTTTAATGATCACATTACATTGAGCTCAGAAATGTTCCATCTCTTTTTTACTTGTGTTTTAGTTCCCAATAATGAAATGGCTGGAAGACAGGAAAGTGTCAGAACACCTGCTCTGCTGCTGGGCAACCTGATCCTGCTGTTGCTGTGGAGCCAGACTGTCCGAGGTCAGGGCCAAGGTAAGGGCAATGGTTAGACAGTCACCTGAGCGCCATGTTTGTCAGACAGAGGTGAGCGCAGATAGTTACACAATAGGTTGTGTGATGTATTTGTCAGACCAAGATGAGGGCAGGTAGTTACACAATCAGATACTGTATGCGCTGTTTGTCAGACTGAGGTGAGGGCAGGTAGTTACAGTCAAATATGCTGTGTTTGTCAGAAAAACATGAGAGTTGGTAGTTACACAATCAGATGTGCGCTGTGTTTGTCAGACTGAGGTGAGGACAGGTAGTTACAGTTGAATGTATGCTGTGTTTGACAGACTGAGATGAGATCAGGAACAATACTTACAGAGACGTATTTTTGTGTAACTCTCTGTAATGCTCTGAGATACTTTGCCAATCCTTGCTTCTTCTTCCTTGAGTTGTGACCTCAATCTGTACTTCAGCATTCAAATGGATTTAAGTAAGAAAATTGACTTTCCAGTTTTTTCTCCTCATTGGTTACACTGGTTGTATGCTTTGAGTCATTTGGGTCAATGATGCTTGGTAAAGTGCCGATGAGTTAGTATGGAAGCATTTTCTTTAGCATAAGCAGACAAAATGTTTATGGAAATTCTTTCTGCTGCTGCCATCAATAGTTACATCATCAATAAAGATGAGTAAACCAGTTCCAAAGGCAGTTATACATGCCAGGTCATGACATTACTTCCAAAATGCTTTAGAATTTGTTTGGAAATGCAAAGATGAGCCAGGAGTTTTATGACAAGGTTTTATAGACAGATGAAGATTCCATTTACCAAAATGTTGGAAAAAGTGGAAAAAATGAACTCAGATGCATTAAGAAACATCACCTCATCTATGAATATGGTTGAATAATGGTAAAGAATAGGTATCTCTGGAACTGTATTAAATCACTGAGAGAATGTAAAATATTTTGGTGATTGTAATGCTATCATAATATTGTACTTACTGAATTATTACACTTTATTGACATAAAAGCTACAGTATAACACCATTATAGTACCTCATGTAGAAATAATAATAGAATAGCTACTTTGTAAAAATGAAAAGACGCAGTTGAGGGAAAATTGAGATGTATTTTGAAATTTCAAGATCTTCTGTATCGAGGGTTATTGTACAGGTGTAGAGTGACAATTATTTGAATTATAGAGTAAATCCTGACACCTCTTCATGCTGTGTGGTATCATTTACTGTTGCTCTCTAACATTTCCTCCTTAATGTGCCTTATGCTTTCACACAGCTTTTGAGATAATGTGTGCTTCAAGCTATTGAACAAGTTTTTATTTAGAGCATCAGGTTACATCAAGACTCTTCTGACAAATTTTATTAAATTCTAATGTCTGGATAATAGAAGGTGACTCAGTACTCTCGAGGATGTGCTAATTCATAACACCATGGGCATGTATTTCTCGTTACATGTTTGAGACTCTTGCTGGGGATCTTCAGATGTCACTCATTCTATGTGTAAACATAATTTAGGATCAGGTTAGATGATTATGACTCCTTCGAATTTTTCATGCTTTAATGCATTAAATGTATAAGCAGAACGGTAAAATGTAGTGTAAAAAAATTAATGTGGATTAATGTATGACATTGTTTTAACTTCCTTCAGATTTCAAATTTGTTTTTAGGTTATGTCTGATAAAATGTCTGCCTTGAGCCAGAACAAAATTGATGTACAGTAATCTTTGGAAGGTTGCTGTATGTTATACTTACTGAAATATTGATTGGGGAGTTTAAAAAAAAACATTTTTTTCCATCCAGTTTTTGCCTGCAGTATATAGTTTATAAAAGTCCCACTATAAAGGGTTTAGCACTTCCTCTTCAAATCCGTTTCTGGAGAGATGGCGATTTATAAAGTAAAAATGGACAGAAGGAAATAACTAGACAGACCTTCAAGGGTTTTGTGGGCAACCTATCCTGGGAAAACAAAATATTCAGTATTGGGCAAATATTAGGGTTTTATAAATATTAGTCATTTATAATATTGTATTATATATTGTTTATTAAGCACACCTAATGAAAAAGTCTAAATGTAAAATTAAATTGAAAAACAATTTTCCTCCACCAAATAAGGTGTCCTTATGCAATTGTCAAAACCTTAATTCATTGGGAAATGTGTTGTAATTATTTTTTTCTATAAATTGTTCTGTAATTGAAAAAAAGAAGTTTAAAGCTTATCACATTATAGTTATGTTTCAGAGTAGAATTAGTGGTTTAGCAAAGACAGAATGTGAAAATTATTGGTGCCGTGGTGTCTGATGATAAACATCAAAGCAGGAGTTATGGTTGCAAGTATCCTGCACTATTGCAGGCCGAGATTTCAAGATAAGATTTCAGAATGAAGCCTTTCTACTTATCCTCAACTGTCAAAAGTATCCCTCTCCTCATGCCACTCATAACAGATCACTAGCTTATGGTGTAATGGGAAAAGCTGAAAAAAACATATTTTTCTTGAATTGCCAAGTTTCAGATTGGAAATAATTTTTTAAGAAAAGCTGCAAGGTTAAGATGTCCTTTTGCTACTGGACTAGGAGAAAATGCAAGATTTTAGCATTCTGTGCTCATAGACTGGACCTGATTAATGGGCACATGCCAAAGTAAAATATACTTGTGAGTGCCGTGAATGTAGCTGAGAAGAGAGGCTGGGAGAGAGAGAAAATGCAATTGTGGCTGCTGGAAACACTTTGGGGGTTTATACGTAATTAACTTTCCCCTCCAAGTCTCCTCATGTCTGTTTCTGTTTTAAATATAGGAAACTGTGCTTAGGACTCATCATGGTGAGTAGACAGGTTGTGCTTTGTAATTTGCAGTATCCAGAACCTCTATGTTGTTCTACCTGAAAGCCACATTGCCAGTGTTATTAAGCCAGAGAAGAGTTTTTTATTGTCAGAGTGAAATTAAGAAAAAATATTTTAAAACACCAACTGTTCTAGGGTGTTCATTTTAATTAATATGCTATTACAATTGATTACCCCGATTACTTGTTAAATGGTACAGTAAGTGAACTTGAACTTTATTATGTAACTGGCACATGTACTGGTACAATGGAAATATTACTTACAGAAAGTCTCTCGATTGTAAAACAAAAAGCCCCAAAAAACACACAAAGTCCAGACAGTACATTTAGACAATATACAAGCAAACAGTAGATAATATACAAGTAAACAGTTCGAATGTAAACGGTGCAGCCATGACTGCAGATGTGCAATAAATTAATAAAATTACAATAGATGGTGTAGGTGTGGTCCGAGGTGCATGGCCAAGAGTGTTCGCCAATTGCACTCTTGTGGGTAGAAGCTACTGAGGAAACTGGTGGTATATCTTGCCTGAGGGCAGTGGGGTGAAAAGCTCATGCACGGGGTGGTGACTATCCTCTGTGATGGCCAGAATTCTACCACAATGGTCCTTGTACAGCTTTTTAATCTCTGTGAGACCACAGCCAATGATCTTCTGGGTCAGGTTCACTATTCCCTGCAGTGCCTTCCTCTCTCAAGGTGTTGCCGTACAACACAGTGATCCCATTGGTGAGGATGCTCTCGATGGTGCAGTGGTACAGTAGGAGTCAGGAAGCGTTAATAGTCAGAAAACGGTGGCCAATCAGAATCGGTTTACTGGTCGCTTCGTTGTATATGAGGTTGATTAACCCTGTATTTGGGGCTCAGCATTGTCAGATTTGTAACATCTCCAGTGTCAACTTCTACAGTTGGACTTGCTCCAGCACTTAAACTTTCGGTTTCCTGGTTGTGGATCTTCGGCATGGACTCCTGGGTTTTCCTGTTCCGGACTTCTTTGTGAATCCTACTCCGTGTTCCTGGGTTGCGAAGTTCCTGGTTTTCCAGGTCCTGGTTTACCCTGTGGGAATGGCCTCGTATCTGGTTCCCGGTGAAAGATGCCTTTATATGGAGCAGTGCTGGTCTTGGGATTTCGGACTCTATATTTGGATTACATCATGATCACAGAAGTCTGGTTTTGGAGGGACTCAGTATTTTGTCTTACGCCTGTATTTGGACTTGTAAATCCTGATATCCTGTTCGCCTGATATCCTTGACCTTAGACTGTGTTTTAGACAATGTTATAGTATTATTTCCCATGGGTTTGTTATTATAACCTTGTATTCAAATTTATGTTCAGACTATAGTTCTGGTTCTTGCCCTTTAAGGGCTTCCACTGTGCCGCATAGGGTCTGTTTAGGTTCTTTAGCAGTTTCTAATAATTTAGAAACCATAACAGTAAGTGCATCAACACAGGAACTGGCATCCCATCACTTCAGGCATGTTAGAAAATAGAGGCGCTACTGAGCCTTTATCAAGATAGTGTCTGTGTTCACAGTCCAGGTTAGAAATGTGGGTTCCAAAAAACGTTAAGCTAGTGACTGTTTCTACAGTGCATATATATATACAGTATAGTGTAGTAGTTCAGGTGGGTAGCTGCGTCAGCATGCGTAGGCTGCAAAGGAACAAGTAATAGGTTTATTCCATGCTGAAAAAAGAAGGTTGAATGCCTCCTCTGTTTGTAATTTTTCTAAAAGCATCAAATTGCCTCAGATCAAAAACTGAGATGTAGCTTGCATGTACTGTATATATTGACAACCTAGGTACTGCCCGCATTATGGATGGGTGGTGTTGCATGGTGACAGATACAAAATGGCCACCTTAGAATATTCTCTAATAATGAAGCAACATTTTTTGTTATTCGGATTCAAGGACACAAAATCCAAGATTCATTGATGATGAGTCTATGCAGAGAGAAAATACCATAAATTGCATACAAATATTTCTGATGTAATATCAAGGTCTTTTATCAGTTTGTAATAAATGTCCTTAATAGATAGATAATACTTTATTAATCCCGTAGGGAAATTGATGAATTGATTAAATTAATGATCTGTCCTGTGATGTTCTCTGAAGCACATTTCTTCTTAGATTTGCTTGACATTTGATAATGTCACGTATTGATCTTGAAAAACACATAGTGTGTTATTCTCTAAGGTTAAGGGGAGTACTTTAGAGGATTTATACTGCAAAAAATGTTTAAGGACAGTGTAAGTTGTCTTTATGACTCACTACTAGGTACAGCTCCAACCAGTGATGATGAAGTAGCAGGTAAACTTATTATTTTGTTGGACACTAATAATATTATTAATAATCTGTCTTCATCAGCACAGATGCACAGACAATTTCTTATTACAGGAATTAATGTGCTCATTGTGTGTTCATTGTGACTGCACATCATCATTTGTTTTAATTTAAGTTTGTTTGTGTTTAAAAGCATACCTAATTTATGCAAAATAAAAAACAGTAATAAATACAATTTTTAGCTTTTTCATCTTACATTTCCTATAAGTACAGTACTCTCATGCATTGATTCTATTACTTTTGCATCCTAACTATATTATACAATTTGAAATGTGCAAGCAGATTGTGATTGCCCATGTCTAAAAGTTCTGTTAGAAGGAAAGCTTATTGTACAGCACAGAGTATTGTGGAACTGTTATTAATGACTGTATTCTGTAACCCTGGTTTAGGTTGTTGTAACATGCATTCACACTGCAGGATCAGAATTTAAGATCTATTTGCCATTTCAGTGAAGATGCTGTGAAAACAAGCAACTCAGTGTATATATTCCTATAAATCATACTTAGACCATATTGAATGCAACAGTAATATCCCATTGAATTGTATGGCCTATTGACAGTAAATGTTATGGGTCTTAAGAAGTTGGCTAGGGTCCATTTACAGGTAGATACAATTTAATCCTCATCTTTAGTATTATAATTAAATGCACCATTAGGTGATCGGGGTTTTCCCTGCACAATTAAATAAACCCCCCACTGTGGGTCTTCAAGGATTTTCAATACAGTTAGAATACAAAGAAAACCTCAATGATGATTTTCTAAACTATAAACAAATTTTACTTAACAAAAAATACTGGAACAAAAATGAAATATGTTTAAGCATATTGCAGTTTGAACTTTGACCTGTGCAGTTGTTTAGAGACCTCATAAACCCTCTGGTTCTCTGTGGAATCAAATTGCAGTTAATTCTCTCGGCGGTTTAGTACAGCACCATTCCTGGTTCAGGGTAATTAAAGCTTATTCAAAGAACTGCAGAGGTCTTTAGCTCCCAGAGACAGATGCTATGTCAGTGATGTATCGCGACTTGACTGCAGGTGCTCACTGTTTCTGAAGCAGGAGCTCACCAACTGCATGTAAAATCACAGGAGGGGTTGTGTTTTCATAGATCACAGGGAGCCTTCCTCTTGCTGAATCTCTACCAGACAACTCCTGAATTTCCATCACCCTGTATTATTGACCTAATACATCATGAGGTGAATATGTGTAAAATAAATAATAAATAATAAATAAACATTACCTTTCAACCAAAGAATCCAACCCAGCCTTAAGCACAATGGTGGAATTGTCATTTCCATTATTGACAGAACCATGAATTCAGTGTTTTATCCACATTTTTTAGAGGAAAATGTCTTGCTTTCATTTGTCATGCAGTAAGACAATGATCCTATACATACAAGCAGATCTAGAACAGAATGAATGAAAAAGGAAACATTTCTATTTTGGATTGGCCAAGTCAAGGTCTATATACACAGTAAACCCACTGAAATGTTATCGGAAGATCTGACGTAAACTGTTCATGCAAGAAAACTCTTGTGAGAATTCAAAGTTGACTAGAAGCAGTTCCATAAGGAATGATATGCCAAAAGTCCTAAAAAACGATGCAAGAGTCAATATTACTGAAGGAGGTGCCACAGATTACTGAATCTAAGGATTCACATACTTACAGTATTTACATAATGTTATTTACCTTTGGATGATTTTGTTAATTGAATAATCCAAGTAAACAGTACAGTATGTTTTTGCACTATACAGTATTTGTGTTTAATTATGTTGTCTTTATCTTAGATTAAGACTTTAGTGAAGATTAAATTGCATTTGAAATCTAAAATATATAAGAATATGGACCAGTACAGGGGTACATAATTTAAAACATTATTATACAAATATTATTATATATTATTATGACAAAAGAGCTTACTTAAGAGTGGGTACATGTCTCAAATAGGCCAATAGTTATAATGAAACATTTCTAAGTCCTCTGTCAAACCTCCTCTGGTCCAGCCTCATGACAAAAGACTTATATCCAGCGCTCAGACATTGTGAATTTGTTAACAACCAACAGCAGGCTGAGCTCTTATAGCACCTATAACTGAAGTGGTAAATTAATTCAGACGCAGTACTCGTTAATTAAGTTGAGGATAGATGTGGCAACAGTTTTGGAAAGGAGAAGTGGGAGTTGGAGGAATTGACAACTGCAGTATTGTCCAGCTGGTTAACTTTAACAGTTGGTTAGTGTTAAATAATAGCCATCCTTCACTTAGGATAATTAGTAATTGTACTTAAAGGGAAACTACAGTCCTGTTTTCTCAGACCGGTTATTAAACCTTGGTAATAAAATTTCAAATAGAGTACAAAATCATTAACTTTGTGAAAGTACAGAGTAGTCATGCTGTCACAAACCCTGGATTGTATGAATTGTGACATGAAGGGGCCCTTCCTGCTCACTAGTACTTTATTGACTAATACAGGTTGTGCAGTTGACATTTCACCACAGAAATGGTGCAATGTGATTGTAATGAGAGGTAACAAGTAAGTTGTTTTGTTTGTAACAATAACTCAAGGTCGAGAGCAATATTTCTATTGTATTAAGTGTGCTTATTTACAATGTAATACAACCGCTTCACCTCACTGGTTTTTTGTTTTCTTGTAATTGCAGAATATGGCACTGGGCATACCTGGGCAATTTGGTCTATTTTGTAGATCTTACTGTGTACATTTTCCTTTCATTGTGATTTGAAATACACTAATCAATGCAAATGATTTCTAATTTTGAAATCTAAAAATGGGTTGCAATTCTCCTTTAATATGAGTATAAGGGTTTTTGGTATGACTTTAAAATCTTCCAGGGTAACGGATACTTGAATCAAATCCACTTACTATCTCCTTTGTTCCTTTAATAACAGAAGTTAACCTGACAGGCCTAAACCCAAGTGCAGGACTCAGGGGCTCTTTGGGAGTTTCTGGAAAGATCTGTTGGGAGTGTGGCTGAGAGCGATGACTTGAGAGAGAAGAAGCAGGCAGGCAGAATGTTTGAGGGAGAATAGAGTGGTGAGAACGTTGGCTGAGGACTTGTCGGAGAAAAAGACAGGAAGTCAAATGGGATAGAGGCTGCCTGGCTAGCAGCAGCAGAGATGCTGTAGTGAAATTGTCTTAGGGAGATAGACAGCTGAACCAGCTGCAATAAAGGTGGAGAGCAGCAGATTATGACTTGGGAGAGCTGACAGTAGCTTGCCGGAGTGAAGGTGAGTCTTCACTGGATCGGTGCTTGAAAAACAATAAGGAAAAAGATGTTTCAAGTGGATAGATTTAGCAAATACTAATTCACTCAGGTAATTCAATGTCAGAAGAAAGTGAAGGAAGATGCCTTGAATAGCAAGCCTAAGAAGATGATTGGGAGGAAAAATAGCCACCTACTTGTAATTCGAAGGCAGCCAGTCTAATAGTCCTGATCTCATTCGTACAGGGTTGGAGGAAGGCTGAGAACCGCAAATATTTGGGATGCGCATGGAAATGGTGGGATGGAAGCCACTTCCAGACTGCACATAGCTCTTACTGTACAGTTAGACTAAGGCTAACAACATACAGTGCCTTGCGAAAGTATTCGGCCCCCTTGAACTTTTCAACCTTTTGCCACATTTCAGGCTTCAAACATAAAGATATAAATTTTTTATTTTATGTGAAGAATCACCAACAAGTGGGACACAATTGTGAAGTGGAACGAAATCTATTGGATTTTTGAAACTTTTTTAACTAATAAAAAAATGAAAAGTGGGGCGTGCAAAATTATTCGGCCCCTTTACTTTCAGTGCAGCAAACTCACTCCAGAAGTTCAGCGAGGATCTCTGAATGATCCAATGTTGTCCTAAATGACTGATGGTGATAAATAGAATCCACCTGTGTGTAATCAAGTCTCTGTATAAATGCACCTGCTCTGTGATAGTCTCAAGGTTCTGTTGAAAGCGCAGAGAGCATCATGAAGACCAAGGAACACACCAGGCAGGTCCGTAATACTGTTGTGGAGAAGTTTAAAGCCAGATTTGGATACAAAAAGATTTCCCAAGCTTCAAACATCCCAAGGAGCACTGTGCAAGCGATCATCTTGAAATGGAAGGAGTATCAGACCACTGCAAATCTACCAAGACCTGGCCGTCCCTCTAAACTTTCAGCTCAGACAAGGAGAAGACTGATCAGAGATGCAGCCAAGAGGCCCATGATCACTCTGGATGAACTGCAGAGAACTACAGCTGAGGTGGGAGAGTCTGTCCATAGGACAACAATCAGTCTTACACTGCACAAATCTGGCCTTTATGGAAGAGTGGCAAGAAGAAAGCCATTTCTCAAAGATATCCATAAAAAGTCTCGTCTAAAGTTTGCCACAAGCCACCTGGGAGACACCCCAAACATGTGGAAGAAGGTGCTCTGGTCAGATGAAACCAAAATCGAACTTTTTGGCCACAATGCAAAACGATATGTTTGGCGTAAAAGCAACACAGCTCATCACCCTCAACACACCATCCCCACTGTCAAACATGGTGGTGGCAGCATCATGGTTTGGGCCTGCTTTTCTTCAGCAGGGACAGGGAAGATGGTTAAAATTGAGGGGAAGATGGATGCAGCCAAATACAGGACCATTCTGGATGAAAACCTGTTGGAGTCTGCAAAAGACCTGAAACTGGGACGGAGATTTATCTTCCAACAAGACAATGATCCCAAACATACAGCAAAATCTACAAAGGAATGGTTCACAAATAAACGTATCCAGGTGTTTGAATGGCCAAGTCAAAGTCCAGACCTGAATCCAATCGAGAATCTGTGGAAAGAGCTGAAAACTGCTGTTCACAAACGCTCTCCATCCAACCTCACTGAGCTCGAGCTGTTTTGCAAGGAAGAATGGGCAAGAATTTCAGTCTCTCGATGTGCAAAACTGATAGAGACATACCCCAAGCGACTTGCAGCTGTAATCGCAACAAAAGGTGGCTCTACAAAGTATTAACGCAAGGGGGCCGAATAATTTTGCACGCCCCACTTTTCATTTTTTTATTAGTTAAAAAAGTTTCAAAAATCCAATAGATTTCGTTCCACTTCACAATTGTGTCCCACTTGTTGGTGATTCTTCACATAAAATAAAAAATTTATATCTTTATGTTTGAAGCCTGAAATGTGGCAAAAGGTTGAAAAGTTCAAGGGGGCCGAATACTTTCGCAAGGCACTGTATATTCTCCCTGGCTGCCCACAACTGTGTGCATCTTTTCCAACACCCCTCCCTCCAAACCATTCTATCACGGTTGTCTCCCTCTAGAGGGCGCTCCTACCCTTTTCATATTGTTTCTAGTTTATTATGGACACCTGTTCATTGTTTCCTGGTTTTTATTTAAACCCGGTGCTCCGGGAGCTCAGGACTCTGCATTGGAAGATGGACGCCCAGAAGCCCGCCTACCAGCAGGTCTAGTAGAGACCCCACGGCATAGGCTTCACCACAGCGTCCTGACCAGCTGAGTCCGGGGCTCGGAGCACCTGGCCTCGTAATCCTGTTTTTAATCTCCTGGTTCCTGTTCCTGTCCCTGGTTTTAACCTTACTCTTTGGATGGATCTCCCAGTACCTGGACCCTGGACCTCAACCTAGTTTCCCGCTTTGGACTTCCCTTTTTGGTCTTGTTCGCCTGCGCTCCCCCCAGACCACCGTAGGCACCGCCCCCTGTTCGTCATCCCATTTATTCCTCACTATAGTCCTTCTCCAGTCTCTTCTGGATTATACCATCTGCATAGGATCCTAAAGTACGCACTACACGGGAGTCAGGACCGGCTCCCGTTACACATTCTCACCATAATTGTGTTTTTTCTTCATCCAGTGCTATCATTTCCTCAGGCAGGCAAGTTAATACCAATCTACAGTATTAAATGCACTATACCTGTATACTCATTGGATGATAGCGGTATCATCTGAATTGGAGTTATTGAAATGTTAAATTTTGTAAATATTTATACACCAAGAAAAATAACTCAAAAGCTTATTATTTGTCTGGTTATATGAAACTAACTATGTGATTGTGTAATTTATTTTGTATGCTTATAATCAATTATGAAGTGTCCAATGACAGATATACTCATACTTTAAATATCTGTGTAACACAATTTTTCAATATTTAAACATCCTCTGCTTATTATATAGTTCTGCTTCCTGTTCCAATTTTACAGTTAATCCATGTTTCTAGAGAGGCTTTACATACTAAGCACCATCTTAGCATCTTAGAGTGTTTCAAAACATCTTTAATTGCTCCCAGTAAAAGTGTGGATGAGTGGGTAAGCAGAAAATATATAATACATAGTTACACACGTCAGAAAGCCTCAATCCAAAGTACTTTTTGAAAATCTAAATGCCTATTGTTTTTAAAAAAAATAAATCTCAATGAAATATAAACTATAAATTCCACAAAACAATCATGTGTGTCTAAGAAGGATTGCCACTGAATGAATTAGAGAGCAGTACCTATCAGAATTGCTAGAACACACCTGAACTGTAGTGGGAACCCTTATTGGCAATTAATTTTACTTTCTATGGCTGTCACTCCTTATTTATCCATCTCTCACATCAGTGGCGGATGGAATAGTGAATCTTTATTGGTTGTAATATTTCACATGTAAAAACTGAATTCTAAATCTAGTTGAGTTGCACAATTCAGTGTGCAATAGGCCAGCTGTATCAGCTGTAACAACTGACCTGCTACTGGAGACTGTTCTCCCTTCCCCAACACCTTCCTCCCTCTTCTAAAACATTATTCTCTGCTCCCTGTTCTGAAACACTCGGCTCCCTCCTCCTGAACTTCATCCTCCATCTAGGATGTTATTAGAAAGTTACTTTAAATAAAAATGCAAAACATTTTTGTACATAATGATTACAAATGAGGGCAGGCTATTCAGTCCATTGATCTTAGAATCTCATCCAGCTGTTTCTTCAGTGCAGCCAGGGTATTGGCTCCAAACACATGATTGGAGAGCTTGTTCTGCACTCCCACAACCCTTTGTAAAGAACTTCCTCCTGTTCAAGGCTTTTTTAAATGCACTTCTATATACTTTGCCCTTTAGATTGTGGAAGTTGTCTTCATGAGTCTCATGATTGTGTTTTACTATTCATTCTGGAGAAATCTGCTGAATTGAATTTTGAGCATATGTCAGTTTGTCATATGTCAGTTTCCTCATAGTCACCTCTGTTCAAAGTCTCTGAATAAAGATAATAATATTAAATTTAAATGCAACAATATAGTTATTATTCAAAAATACTTACTTTAAAACACTTTTTTTTCTTAAATATTAACATGAGCCATGTCTTGAATTGATCTGACATGACTATCAACATGTTATTCCATTTGAAATTTACTATAAAATGAAAATAGTGGAAACATTAGGGAAAATATGTGTGCCTTTTGTGTGTCAATATGTGATTTTGATTGATGAAGGTGCATGGACTTTCATAGAATGGAAGTTTTTGGGAAGGGTGGAGAATGTCCTAATCTTGACACTGTATGGTATATTTGATCAATAGTAGTTGCTCTAGTAGAGTTTTTGGTCCATTGCAACCATATTAGAGGAAGGAATGTTGAACAATGGTGTATCAATCCTCTTGTGTATTTCTGAACCAAGAGCGTGTGTGCACATGTTTACTAAATAGGGTGCTGAAAACATTACAAATTTAAAGCATGCTGTGTTTTATTGACATTAACATGCTATACCTCTAGCTACATTAATTACCAGGGCAGAATTGCAACATTTTTTTACTAGTCTTCTGCAACACATTATTAGATTCTGCATCTTATTCTGAATTAGTGGATTCTTTTGGTTGCAGAATAATATTAGTTGCAGAATACTAGTTTAACATCTTCGGTGAATCAGGCTACATACACGTACTGTACGTGTTTGGGACAAATGAAGAGCAACTTGGAGAAATTAGTTGAACAGAAAATGTTACTACAGGCAAAGGTTCTCTGAAAAAGTACAGAAGTAAACATGTTTTTCCAAATAAACACTTGCATAAGGTGAATATTAATTAGAAACAGAAACACATGTCTTCCAAGTTTACAGCTGGTAGTTCATTTGTTGCTAGAGAATGATGTATATCTTTATGGGCAGGTAGTCTGGCAGGAAATAAATTGCCTCATTCTTCTTCCATTCTGATGAGGCTTTGGAAATGACTTTGAAGTGATTCACCTACAGTAGATACAGCATGCAATGTTCAGAGAATAGAAATGCAGGCAGTAATATTTTGTAGGCATATTTTATTGTTACTTTTTGACAGAATGGTACATGCATTTGCCCTCATTTCTGTAAGACTCAAATTGTTTCAGTTTAAGGTTAAGGTACAGTAGGTCTCTAAATTGGGTAGAAAGTTGTCTTGAAATTTATCCTGCTGCCTCTCTTCTTGAAAGAAATAAATGATAATTTCTCTGATTTTCAGATTTTGCTTATTTGAGACTTATGCTTTTAAATATATATCGTATTCAAATTTTATTTTATGTGGTATTGTAAAATAGGCTTTAGCAAATCAAGAAATAAGATGACTTTTTTGAACCTGAATTATGGTAATTTGCTTGTGTATTAAAACATTCAATGATGCACTGATTTATGATCAAGTGGATTTTGTACCAGCACCTACAGTACTTAGGTAAGAGCATCTGGAAAGGATCTGTTTGGTCACCCTGGTACAGATGCCAATCTCTGTATAGTGATAAATCCAATCCTCATGTATGTAAATTTTGTTTTCATCATTTATTTTCATCTTGTACGATATAGATAAACTCTGCTTTGGAATTATTCATAGACAGGCGGTTCATTTTTTTTTCATGCTACAGGCAACCATCTGTTTATTAGCTTTGTCTGTTCCCCAAAGTCTTTTCCCTTTTACTTGTGGCAGATTGTCAAGGTGAACTTGCTGTTTGAGAGACTGAGAGAAGAAACACCCATCTGAGGATGCTGTCAGCATTACAACATGCAAAGTGCTCACAGACAAAACATTGCCAATTTGAGGTGTAGTCTACATATTTTTGATCCCTTTACATTTGTAAAAACATTTGGGTAGATTTGCTATCATACAGTCAAAGATAAAATTATTTATATACTGTATATATAAAAAGCATCAGAAATCATATTGGTATAAAGATGTGGCAAACTCTCCAAATCCATTTATGATCATCATGCAAAGCAAAACACAAAATGTTGTATTTTTGTGGAAACTAAAGTCCATTAAAAAGTTTTGCCTGGCAAATGTACAGGTTTGAAACCTTTTATTTAAAGTTTTTTAAAGTTTTGTCTTATCTGAGCAAGTTTGAATGATGAATCTGGAGCACTGTGTATTTTTTACAATCAGGTACTGTAGATAGCTACATTTAAAAACCACATGCTGAATCCAGATATGAAATGAAACTAAAGTGTTTGCAATGCAGAAATCCACAATAAGATCAATAATAAAGAATGATAGAGCTATTTTAAGCAAATACAAAGAAATAAGTAACCTAGGAAAATGATGGCTACAGTATGTTAAAAAATAATAGTGAATGTATTGGTCTAACACACCTAACACACCACAGATAAACTGAGATGAGAGCACAGAAAGTCTAGGGTCATGAAAATTCCAAAGGAATACAGATCTTTTGTTTCTGTTTTCATTACTTTTGAGGTTACAGTTTAATAACAAATAGTAAACATTTGCAGCCATATCACCCTGCAACTCACAACTGGTAACCCACTGAAGCTAAGCAGGTGTGAGCCTGGTCAGTACCTGGATGGGAGACCTCCTGGGAAAAACTAAGGTTGCTGCTGGAAGAGGTGTTAGTGGAGCCAGCAGGGGGTGCTCACCCTGCGGTCCATGTGGGTCCTAATGCCCCAGTATAGTGACGGGGACACTATACTGTAAACAGACGCTGTCTTTCAGATGAGACGTAAAACCGAGGTCCTGACTCTCTGTGGTCATTAAAAATCCCAGGGTGTTTCTTGAAAAGAGTAGGGGTGTCACCCTGGTGTCCTGGCCAAATTTCCCATTGGCCCTTACCAATCATGGCCTCCTAATAATCCCCATCTATGAATTGGCTACATCACTCTGCTCTCCTCCCCACTGATAGCTGATGTGTGGTGAGCAGGTGGATGCTGCACATTGGTGGTGGTGGAGGGGAGTCCCCATTACTTGTAAAGCGCTTTGAGTGGAGTGTCCAGAAAAGCGCTATATAAGTGTAAGTAATTATTATTATTATTATTATTATTATTATTATAATATAATGTATTACATTTAAAAATGATTAGATTGAAACTTGAAGCCTAGAAAGTCAGTCTAATATGAAACAGTAGAAACAATTACATCAGCAATCATTTTAAGGTGAAGACAGTTTACCCTTTTGTCAAGATTTCTGGATTGCTGGGAGACTGAATTTTGTTCCACTCTTTAGTGAGTAATCCCTTATTCATATCCCAGTTTTCTATTTCAATATCCATGGCTTTTGTGTTATTTGGAAGAATAAAGTAGGAAGCATGTTGATAAGGTAAAATGAATGTTGAGCAGTCTTTTCTGGAATTAAAATATTTGACTGCCATGTAACAAAAAGTACTGGTTAAAAGTGCTTGTTAAAGAGCAGTGCTGTTCCCTTGGATTTCTAGCACTGTGAAGTCTCTTCTTTGTATTTCCTATCCAAAAAGAGCTACAGTAATTCCATATTTATACATTATGAACTCCATTACTCATACAATATGGTTACATACAATATGCTTCATATTTATTCACACCACTAAAAATAGTAATTATATCCAATAATTGCAAATCTACAAAAACAATCTGCTATTTGGAAGTACAAAGGAAGCAAACAGTACATAGGGCTCTGAAGATTTCCTGTTTCCCTGGGGTATCAAAGGAGATAACAAGGATGACTTTCAGTAGGAGCGTGCATCATCAAGGTCAGAGAAATCTTTGAAGATTATACACGAATGGGGAATGGCTATAAAAGATTTCATATATGAATTCAGGACACAGATGTACAGTATTTTGCCACCACATACTGTATTTTGAGCCAAGACATCCAGGAACTATACATCTATGGTAAAAGCTGGATATTTCCAACATAAACTGGCATTTTCAGGATGCTAAGTGTTAAGAACTACCATTTTTGTCACTTCAACATCAATGTTTTGTCAGTGTTATCCATGCTAGAGGAGGACTCACAATATAATTCAACAGTATGGAGGAATGTAACCTTCATGTTTTGGAGATTTACATTAGTCTTAATACTTAATTATTGTTTGTTTACTTAATTGTGTTTACGATAACAGTATAAGCTTTATACATTTTATTTAAGACACATTATTCAATCTTTAAATATTTTTTGTTGATATGTTAACACTTCATTAGAGCATACAATCATTTGGAGGGTGCTGTACATAAACACCTTTAATTCCAGATATGTTGGCAGTATTTCTTTGACTTTTTTATCCATTTGAAGCTGCAGCGGTATTTACATTGTTATGTCTATGTCGGTCACTTTCTCCAAAGGATTGTATTGTGAAATGACTCTTTTTGTTTTCATTGTCATAATGTTAAGAATTCAGCATGTTCCAGGAGCACTCAGAGAGATAGCAATTAAACTTAAAAGGTACCCAACTCTTCTTAGGAAATCAAATACTTTCTGTGGATATTGTCCATAAGTGAGATGAATCCTGTCTGAAAAAGTAAACTGCAGATTTGACATGCCCATTTCATCAAGGGCTTACTGCTTTTTGTCAGAAGCTACTTTAGTTACTAAACATGGGCTGGATCCAAGAATCTGCTTTTCTTTGCTATGGCAACTACCTTACAGTAGGTTTCTTAAGCCATTTTCAAACAGTAACCCAACTATAGCTGTGCTTAATAAAAGCTGGACTCTTTGCATATGGGGGTCTTACTGCATCTCTTCTAATATATGATTTTACATGTAAATAAATCAACCTGTCTCAGAGTAGTATCTGCATGAATTACTATTCATTTTATCTTCCATTAATAACAATACATCAATTTTATTTTGAAACATTTTAAATCATTTCACTGCATCTCAGAAGCATACAAATTCAGAGCTCATAAATGGCTATAGTTTATCTTGAAACAGAAAAAAGAAGGATACACAGATTATACAAAGACTGTAATATTTTTCTAAATCTAATATATATATAATTATAACATGTTAACCTTAGACACCATTGAATAGCAGGGGAAAACAACACACGTGCAACACAGTGCTGTAGGCAAAAAAGAACACAAAGACACATACACACAGGGAAACTACTTTAAAATAATCAACTGCAAAGCTGTAAAACGTAAAGATGGTAAAGGGCAAAACAGATAAATTCATACATGATATCTATCTGCCAATGTATAAAGAATGAATTTTTAGCACTTTACACAGCCTCTGCATTATTTCAAATTACAATTTTTTGCAATTTATTATAATCAATTATGATTTACTATTAATTATTATATATTTAAAAAATTACAGAAATAAAACCCCAATAAGCTCAGGACTCATCAGGTCAGAGCTACTCCTGCTGTAGTTTCTTTAGCATCAAATGGACTAAGAGGGTTTATCCATCCTATTTTTGTCTGTATCATTGGTAATATTATGTTGGGAGAGTGAAAGCAATCAGGATATAGTATGTTGCACAAAGAGACCAATATCTGTTATATTGAATCTACAACTATCTGATGAGGTGTCCAATGCTCAAATCTATTCATTCTTACTGCCCCCTGGTTATAAAACCATTTGTTTTTAAAGTCATATTTAAGAAGTTTGGTAATTCTATGTGGATTTACCCCAAACAATCATGTAAACAATCCCTCCTTTAGAAATGTAAACAAATTAGGTTTCTGTTACACATCGTGTTGGCTGACCAGTCAGTGGCACTTTTCCCTACTGATCAGAATTTACATACTGTACCAATGATCTGGACACTGTGCTGTAGGAGGTCCTGAGTGCATGTTTTTTCAGAGACTGTCCTGGCAAAATTCCTTTCTGGGTTTACACAATCTGACCTCTCTAAAACTCCTCCTTTCTCTAATTGGGAAATATCTCACTTCTCCACCTGACATGCTGTATAGCGGGTGTACTGGTGTATATATACAACTGCACATCATCACACACGTGGATGGTGGATGAAGTGGGTCACGTCCAACATGCCAAGACCTATGGAATCCTTTGAAATGAAGTGTCATATAAATTAATTTTTTTAGTTTTAAGCACTGATTTCTGCTTTATTATGAAAGCAACATTATTATTGCTGCCCAGTAGAAGGATTGTGGTATAGGGCTATTAGTACTATTTGACGTATTTTCTTCTAAAGAGGAAGGCATTTTACTGATGCACTATTATCACCCTTTTGTACTGCACTGCTCTCACTCTTAGAAGTTATTAATCTCAAAGTTTTAGTTTTTTTTGCCGTCATTAAAAAACCCTGGAGTTCAAAGAGTCACTGGTTGGGAACCATTGCACTAGAAAAGTGATTCTAGAACACAGGCCACAGTTCGTCTCTCACTTACTTCTTAAGCTTCATTGTTTTTGGTAAACACTACAAATGATTTATGTTATAAATGGCTTGAAATGTGAAATGTATAAAATACTTTTTATGTTTGTCTCCACCTTGAAAAAAATCATACATGCATTTAAATGTTTTTTCTCCTCTTATCTACATAACACACTCTACACATTTAAGGAGAAAAATGATTTTATTGTGTAAAATAAATCTATTTAAATATAAACTGATATAATTTGATCCTCCTGCATTAATACTTGATGGAGCGCCTTGGACATTCAAGACCTTTAACTTTTTTATACCCATCCACTGATTTGTGCCTTACAAGTTAATAAGACAATAATAATAATCCTTACACTTATAGAGCACTTTCCTGGAATCTCCACTCAAAGTGTTTTACAGGTAATGGGGACTTCCCTCCAACACCACTCATGTGAAGCACCTGGATGATGTGAGGACAGCCATAGTGCACCAGTATGCTCACCACACCTCAACTATCAGTGGGGAGGAGAACAGAGTGTGATGAAGCCAGTTCATAAATGGGGATTATTAGGAGGCCATGACTGTTAAAGGCCAGGGGAAATTTGGTCAGGACCCCAAGATTATACTCTTCTTCGAGAAATATCCTGGGATTTTTAATGACCACAGGGAGACAGGACCTCATCCAAAGGACAGCGTCTAGTGCAGTTTAGTGTCCCCATCACTATACTGTGACATTAAAATCCACACAAACCACAGGGTGAGTCCCTCTTACTGGTCCCACTAACACCTCTTCCAGCAGCAACCTTAGCTTTCCCAGGGGAGCTCCCATCCAGGTATGGCCAGGCTCACACCTGCTTGGGTTGGCAACTGGATTGCCAGTTGTGAGTTGCAGGGTGATATAGCTGACAGCTATTACTGCTGGTGCTCATTGCTGAGTCTTTGAAATGAGCTATGCTGCAGAGGGAACCTACAGGTACTGGTGAGTTTATCCTACTACAATTTAAAATAAAATGAATAAACCCTAAATCAAATTAAGCTATTGTGTGAAAAAAATATTGTGAATGAAATTCAGTTCAAATAGTGTTTAACCAAAACAATGTTAATTTTAAGTAACTTTTAAAAACAATCCATGAAAGTAAGTCAAATAGGGAAACTGCCTTTGTAAATATGACACTCTCTGTATAAGTAATACATACTGTATGATAATGTTTGCTCATTGTCCTATTTTGGTACTGTATATACAAAAGTAACAAGTTTCTTAACTCTACCAGTCTAGACATTATATCACTTGATATAAATTAGGGAGAACAGTGGTCAAAATACATATGCCTGTAGCACAGTACTCCCATAATTACAGTATATCACTCCATCATTCCTAACCTGTACTCTCTTTTCAATTAATTATACAGTACATTTATCAATACAAACATGTACAGTATTTTTCAAAATACCTACTGTACCATTTGAAATTTAAGAATAAATCTTTTCTGAGGAACTTTGTCAAACACTTTCACATTTTATTTCATATTCATGTCCATTTGGTAAAGAGAACAATTATGTGAGAAGGGAGTTGAACATTTGAAGAGGACTCAGCATCAACATGAAATTGTATGAAACATGAAATTGGATGAAACAATCAGAAAGTCCCTTGGGGTAGACACCTTCTATTTCCACTTATTTGCTTGGTTTGAGAAGGTAGGACTAACATATCAATCCACAACTGCATTAGAAACCTAGCCAGTTATACTAGGGATCCTGGGATTAAGGACTATTTAACAGAACAAAAGAACAAACAGGTGGTACAAATAATACTATGAAGTCACCTGGGAGTATGAGGTAATGGCTCAGAGATTACTGCAGCAGATTTAATATAACATTGAGGGAAAAGATGCCCTATTTCCAACAGCAGGGGAGGTGACCGTTTAGCTTCCAATTAACTTTAAGAGATTACACTGACAAGCTATCAGCCTCCACGTTCCATACATTTATTTTTGTTTTAATTTTCTGTGGTCTGATTGAAGTCTCTTCTTAGATAAACAAATCCATTTAAAGGGTAATAGGCATTAATTTCACACAGATAGTGCTTATATTCTGAAAACGGTGTTGATACCAGAAGTTGCCTGAAGTTTAGATGTTTGAAAAAAATATTTTTTAAATGCAACATTTCTTTGATTTTAAGGAGTTATTATTCATATCCAACATTCACTGCGAACATACAGTATGTTTTAATACACACCCTAGCATTGATGAGCTTTCCTTCTAAAATCAATGGATATTGATACAATAGCTTAGAAACAATTTTGTTTTATAAAAGTGGTGTATTCCTTGAATATTAGAGTACTAATTATGTATTAAATTTACTAATACATATACTTTAATAGCCATTGTTAATCATTTTATCTTCAATCTATATTTTATCTTCAATCTAACTATACCAGAATCTAGATCATTGATATAAATCAACTTATATACATTTTTTACATAAATCAAAAGCTTCTGTCCTAATACATATTGTTGTGGTTCTCCACTAATTACATCACCTGAACCAGAGTTTTTGTCCCTTATTCATACTCAGTTCCCTATACTGTACGTTAACCAGTTCTCATTCCAAACCGACATTTTTCCCTACATGTCTAGGCTGCAATTTGAAATAATTCTTTCACAATTTCTGCTATTCCATCAGATTATACTGTACGTCATGTAGACATTATTCAGACAGCTAAGCAGCATCATTATAAATTATTTGTTCCTTATGTATATATTTGCAAGAAGTCCATATTGGATCAAAATTAAAAAGTTTAATTTAACTAATTTCAGTATTACCACCTTGCAGCTTTGTTCTCAAATACTGTATATCTTGCTTGTAAACATCACTTTTTAAAGATAGCTGACAAGCCTTGTTTTATTAATCCAGATTTATCCTGACAATTTATAAATAAATGTAATGATACCGTACATTTACCTTTCTATCTGTGTTGTGTCTACATCCACCTCACTGGTGTACTGTACCATGGTCTATCAACACTTGAGAAAAAGAATGACACAATTTTTCAGTTTGCTTATATCCACTGATCTTTTTCCATGTGGACACACACATATATATATAAACTGTTAAACAATTGCTAAATTAAAATTAATGAGTGCCCCTCACCAGCTCCAAAGCATCAACCCACCACACCACCAAGGGTACAGCTTTCTTCAAGATTCTTAAGAAAGGTCTATATTCCTCTTGATTTCTAACTTATCAGCTTACTAATGAGAAGATTTGCTCTGACAAAACATTGTGCCATCTCTGTTAATCAGTATCTTTTTGAATGTTATAGCAGGACCCTAACTGTATGAACATTTTCAAACTGGAGAGTGGAAGGTCTTCATGATGATGGCAAATGTTTTTACAGATAGATAAATTACATCCACATTTTCATACACAATACCAACTTATGGAGACAGTTTTAACCCTTGGAAGTTTATTCCAGAATCCGAAAATCCTCCATTTCTCCTGTTGTCAATGTTCTTTCCACTTGTGTAATCTTGAAAAAGTCCTCTTTTGTCAAGTCCCTCATAAGCAATTTTCAAGTTATGCCACAAGTCAATGTTCTTTCCACTTGTGTAATCTTGGAAAAATCCTCTTTTGCCAAGTTCCTCAGTAAGCAATTTTCAGGAAAGAACAATCTAATTTTGGATTTACAGTAGGTCACATCTCTGACTGGGCCACTCAGGGACATTTATCATTTTGTGCCTTAGCCACTTCATTGTACTGTAGCTTTGGCTGTGTGTTTCAGGTCATTGTTACAGTATGCTGAAGGTGAACTTCTGTCCCAGTTTTGGGACAGTTTTTCTTGCAGAGGGCAGGAGGTTTTTGTAAACACATTTTCTGTACTTTGCTACCTTAATGTTCCTTTCTATCCTGACAATTGTCCAGTCTAGTAGATGACACATGCTTATAAGATGAAGTTGCCACCACCACTGATGGTGCTCTTTGGGTATGTGTTGTTATTTTTGGAGGACAGCTTGATCTAGGCAGGATCTTGATGGTCAACAAATTTTCCAGTTCATGTTTCAAGGGATATTCAAAGTCCTTGATCTTTTATAACCATTCTAAAATTATCATTTTGGCAACTTTGTCCTGGACTTCTTTAGAAAGCTCCTTAGTGTCTCTGGTCTTTACTTTAATATGGACTAACCAAGAAATAGTACTTGTAGAAATGTTTTGGATCTGTCCTGAAATCATGTGAATCACTATAGTTTAAAACAGCTTGTCACGATTGCTAACCCCTCCTCTTAAGGGCGCTCCAGCCCTTCCTTGTTCCCTCCCATTTTCTGCATCTGTTCCTTATACCCGCTCCCCATTAAAAGCCAGACGCGGACCTCACTCCTGGTTCCTCATTGATTTCCGAATCGTGAGAACTCGGGGTCCTGCTGCGTCTGGCACTGTTATGGTTTTAACTTTCTGTTCCTGATCCCCTGCCCTTCTGGTCCTGACCCGGCTCATGGTTTTAACCCCTGGATAGATCTCCTGGCTTTGGACTCTTCTCTCCCGTTTGGATTCCCCGTTTGAACTTTGGCTTTGTTTGTTCGCCCGGACTCACTTTCCCAGGACACCAGCTCACCTTGGACACGCCCCCCTGTATCCTGACCCTTTCCTGCATGACTTTTTCCCTCGTGTAGTATCTTCACAATTCTGGATCGCGTCGTCCACATAGGGCCCGGAAGGAACTGCTACGTGACACGGCTATTTCATTTTTTTTTTATTCGAATGTTTTATCATGTGGAATTTGTGGATAAAATGTGTAAATAAATTAAATATATATATTTTAATGCTTTTTAAGTCCAGGCTATAAGCCAAAAAGGTGAATATTTTAAAATATACTGTATAGGATTTTTCTTCATATACCCTCATTACATCTATGATACTAGTTACTTGCTGTAGGAAATAAAATCTAGTTAAATTAATCTTTTAATAGCTGTAATTGAGGTAAGACTGATTTCCTTGGCTCTGTTTTGTTCCCTTTTTCATAACTGGGTTTTGCTTTTGTAATGTTTCAATTTTCTAGGCACATCTCCTTCCTCAGGATATCCAAGATAGTGCTATAAGAATCATGTTCCACTTTTCTTTGAGTGCAAGTTGGTAAATACAGTCTGGCAAATCAGACAATCAGTTTGAAGTATACTAAACTTGTTTAGAAATGAGGGAGATTAATTTCCTCCTTTGTGACCATTTGTGTAAAGTACAGTAACTATTGAAACCATCTTAAGTTCCCTGCTCCTTTTCAATAGATCTATTTGTAACCCTAGGACACTTGACTTTTTTTCTTCCTTATAGTCTTACCTTACTGACCCATTGGAAATACAATTAAAAAAATGCCTTTCACATCACTTTTGACTCTAATAATTATTTTTTATACCTCTCTCTTGGCTCTT
This sequence comes from Lepisosteus platostomus, assembly GCF_059453375.1. Classification (NCBI taxonomy): domain Eukaryota; kingdom Metazoa; phylum Chordata; class Actinopteri; order Semionotiformes; family Lepisosteidae; genus Lepisosteus; species Lepisosteus platostomus. The sequence continues at coordinate 20,787,603 of NC_142617.1, forward strand.
CTGATATCCCCCTTCACTGGTCTTTGCAACTTAGGAAAATCTTTTTCTAATTTATTAAACCAGTTAGGCCAATATTTTCTATACCATGATTTGTTAGCCTTTGTGATTGTTACAATCTGGTAAAAAGGACAACACCATCTCTGTGGATGGAACAAAAACTGGCATGGCAGCACTAATTATTTTTTGTCATTCTTCCTCTCAACCATCTAATTTTAGCAGTGCTTCCACCTGTTAAAATGTTCATCCCACCTTGGAGTCTGGACTTATTCCCACAAAGCCCTGGTGCTCATCATCCTTAACCCTTTTCTGGCTACCACATATACCTACTTAAAGGAATCACATTTTTAGAGAGGGTTATAGATGTCAGATATCAGAAGCATAATGGCCTATAGCTGTTTTATTTCAGATGGTTATTTACTGTGTTATTTACTGTCTGTCACAGTAGTCTTATACTGTAACAATATGTATAAGGTTTGTGTTGACTTAACTCAAGCTCAGATGCAGTACTGCCAGAAAGCCTAACACCAATTTTAAGACTACAGGCAGTTCTTTCTTCCACTCATACAGCCATTCAAATTTATCAGAATATGAGCTATGCAGACACAGGGCCAATATCTGTTATAGATAATGGTGCATTTCTTGTATTTGTGTTCACAAGGTCATGGAAAATTTATTCTTAGGCTATGCAAGTCTAAAGGTTTAGGGCAGCCACTCAAGCTGTGTGATGTAGCTTGTTTTCTTCCTTTGTATATGAGCTAATATAGAGATTGCCTGTTAAGGCACCTGCAAATAGTGCTTCTCCTCATACAGGAATGAAGCTCTGCAACAGTGGATGTAATTGCACCCTCTAGTGGAACAATCCTTCACTTGAATCCTTCAGATACAGTATGTGTCAACGTTTAAACCTGAGGATTTATGCAAAACTCGCTACATTAATAAAGGCATGGAATGCATTTAGTAACTTTATAGTCTAAAGAATTGATCTATACTAACACTTACAATTCAAACACTTTACAAGTTCTGATTTTAAACATTGAGAACAAAGTACTAACTTATTTAATATCTAAGACATAAAGATTTTGATGTGACAGATTTTCTGGTTTATGACTACTAAATGTTGTATGGTAAAGCTAAGGATGTCAATGTTTTTTGGGTGTGAAATATGCTCAAAACTTATTTACCTTTTTTCAGCCTTGGAAAACCTATTACTCATTCAGCATGAATGAGATCTCGCATATTCACAGTTTTATAATTGGATCATATATTTTATACATTAGACCTTTATTTGTAAAATATTTAAAAGTGAGACTATAAAAAAAAGTAGAATTTCTATTTTCATCGAGTCTGACCATCCATTTTGAGAAAGTCTCTTATTCTGCAGCCTACCCAGGAAGCATAGCATTCTGTTCAGGACTATACTCTGCATGGTCCATCAAAGGGTTTAAACACATAGGGACAATTTAGAGACACAAACTAGCCTAACCAGCATGTCTTTGAAAGATGAAAAGAAACTGGAACACCCAGAGAAAACCCATATTGACATGAAGAACTCTATAAAGATCCCCACAGAAGAAAGTTTATCGCTGTACCACCCTTCATTAAGCTCATGACAAATAAAACATCTGTGGGTTCAAGGAATTTATTGGGCTGATCTGACATGGTACAACCCTTCAGAACAGACACATAAGGTCAATAGAAAATCATTCTGTGTAATACAATAATTTACATAAATGAACAATAAATAAATGTCACATAAATGAAGTGAAAATGTATTTCAAAGTATTAACACTGAATAAGGCTAGGAAACTGAGTGGCAAAGGCAGACTTAAGAGTTGGTTCTAAGATGAAGCCACAAGGTAGCACAACACTGAAATTTGCAACTTTCTAGTTATACCACAGTGGGGCCAACAAGAGAACAAGAGGGAAGTGGAGTGAAAAGGAAAATAAATTTACAGCAAGAAACAATGAAATATATAAAGGAGGAGCAGAGGGTCAAAAAGCACTCGGCAAGATCAGGAGTTTTCTTTTGGGTACTGTACAAGTAAATGTACAGCGTCAGAATTCTGAACACTGCCTGTGAAAGAGTGACACTGTAGCTGAACAATAAAGGGTGGTCTGGAGGAAACGACCCTCCACAGAAACAGACTACACAGCCTTCTGTGCCAGAAATAGAGTTAAAAGGGTTAATCTTACAGGTGTTTTTAGGAAAGCAGCCACAAGACTGTGCAAGTGAAGAGGTGTGGGAGAGAGGGTGGAATGAAGTATTGCATAGATGTTCTCTGTTGTAGGATGAAAGTGAGGTCAAATTTAGGAAGTCTGACAGGTCACATGACATGGTCTCCAGGAGGAGATGGCTGAGAGGGCTCCACTTAGTTCTAAAGTATTTGGAGAAGACCCCAGGGAGCGGGCTGATTCTTCCTTTGTCAGTCAAATTTCAGTGAGACCACTTACTGTCAGTGTCCCTATAATTTTAACTGCCAACATGCATATACTATGGGTTTTTGAATTTTGTTGTTTTTTAGGTTCCTGGGAAAGATGTTTTTGTTATGACTGTTAATCTTTTGTATTGTATTCAACCACAGTCACATATCACTCACTGTGCCACTGGATGGAGCTGTCTCCTTGATTTTGAACAAATGTACTTTTAACCTTCTCCGATGAACATTCAAATTAATGATCCCAAATTAATAAATGTAAAATCTGTATATATACTGTATATAAGGTTTATAACTTTACTGTACCTGTTTTAAAATTTATAAAATGTATAAGTAAATTGTAGTTTATTTGAAACACTTCATATACTTTTGTTTAATGAAGATGTCAAGAGACTAGCAAACATGAAGAATTCTCTTTCAGGATTCTAATTTACTAAAACTTTAAAAATTTGTTATTGAAATTGTAATATTAGGGGTCTTCCTTTTTGTAAAATATACAAGGGCAGCTGTTAAAAAAAAGCAACATTAAAATATTAGATCTTCAGGAATATAATCTCTTCTCTATTACATAAGCACAATTTTTCATTGTTATTGTAGTATTTTTACTATTTCTGATAATGTATCAGAATGGCTTTGTTCTCACCTCTGTGAGCAGTTCAATATTAAGGTGTAATTTTATATGAAGCCTTTAACACTGCACTACCCCAGTCTCCCGTCTTCATATTAGAACTTGTCACAAAATCTTTCAAATTCAAATCAGATCCTTCCCCTCTGACATATCCTATTTGGTAACAGTAAGCATGTCAGTATGTGTTCTGTAGCTATAAAGCCAAGTTAATCAGTTGTGTGATTGCATACAAGGTTTATAAAACATACAGCAGAGATTCAGAACTGATTTCAATCATGCAACCAAAAACATGTCACTTCTGAGTCTCAATACGCTTGTGTTGGCCAATAACACCACCATCACTCATGCATTGCAGTGCACTTCAAATCATAGGTCCAGTTATGAAAAGAAAACAGTCAAGCAAACAGCAGTAATTAAGTAATGGAGCACTGCTAACTGCATCACTGTGATTTGCAGTTGAGCAGTCACAGCACAGTCCCCCTTGCAGGGGTCAATAGCAGACTTTTTGGGAGCTGGCATTTTTCCACAAACAGTGTTGTCTGCCTGAGTACTTCTGTTTAATCAAATCAGGACACTGCTTTTTCTGATTAAGAGAATTGCCATGGATCACATTGCAAATACCTCTTTCAAGCATACAACATTACGATTTGGTTTATCAAGGCTCTAACATGGAAAAGGGTGCAAAAATTACGCACTTTTGGCATAACAAAATAGAAACACATACTATTTATAACAATAAATAACAATATATCATATCAATATATCATAAAGTATAACATACCATTTCCTTTCAAAAACTTGTAGTATGAAGGTAAATTAATTGACTACATTTTACATAAAACCCTGATATAATATTATATGATATTATATTATATGATTAACCAGACCAACCGTTATTCAAACTTTAAAGAATGGCACTTTCAAGACATATATGTGCAGAAGGCTTATACATTTTTAATAAAATTTCAAGCTGACACAGCTTGTGCTGAATGTACTGTATCTCTTCATGGTCCAGTTCTAGCAACAAAACTATACTACCAGGAAATCCTACTAAAACATTAAAACTAACAACAACACTTTTACTAGTTCATTAATGTGCATACTATTTTCAGGTGCATTGCACGCAGGACTGATGTTGGTTTTACAGATTATACTGCAAGGCATCTGGCAATACACAGGGGTTACTGTTGAGGATTAAGCCATGGATACTTAGGTCACCAGAAGCCCACACATCCCTGATGGCAGAAGGCCATTTTGGACTACCACAAAGGCAATCCTAGTCACACTCAGATTATAATCTTGGAAAATGTGCATTATATACAAAGCTAAACCTACTCTCCACACAAATACCTTCAAAAAGCACATTCAGATCTGAAAATATTGGTAAGATTAATATTACTTCTGTTAGCTGCAGCAGTGTTTGGTGGAGATGGACTGTGAAGTAGAAAAAGAAGATTCTTCACTTTCATACTAAGAAATTTTGATGTCTTGAAAATATTTTGTAATCTGTTTGCCACTTTCTTTCCATATACTGTATAAGATTTATAATTCAGCGATTGTAGATTACAAAATAACTTTTCATTTCATGCAGAAAAATATTCCGATAAATTCTTCTCTGCTTCAGATAACTTCTTCTCTGTTGTCTAAAACCTTAAGTTCAGTCATGCACTGAACACACAGAGGCACATTTAAAAATAAACTTTATGAATTGCTTTTAAAGAGAGTTTTTTAAAGGTTTCTTCTAGCACCTTGAATTCCAATAGGAAACCTTTTGACAATTTGAATTCTTAGTGAGGTTGTGTTCACAACTGCACTGGAAGTCTTGGATTACACTTAATTTGGTACATAAATAAAAGTGTTTGTGAATTGAATCATATTAAAACAGAATTTTCATTCACTTGGATAAACGTATTATAAACAACATGTAGCTGATTCTAACTCAGTTTACACATACCACTCTTAGCTATGGAAATAAACAATGTAATTCATGAGAACAAGTTATAGAAATGCCTTTCCTTAAATGTGAATGGAGTCTGCCAGTGATCAGTTCAATTGGTAGACATGATTTCAGAAGAAATTCATGTTTCTATATACTGTAGGGTTTCACATTACCAATGCCATGCCAAGTCTGTGATCAAAAGTCTATGACGCCCCAAAACAGCTCTGAAGTTAAATGGTTGTTTATTTAAAGAGAACTATACAACTATACAATACCAGCTTTACTTTATACAAAAACTAAATGAAAACACAGGAGCTAAGCATATACTTTACATCCCGTCCATCTATTTTTTAAAGGCTTTGTCCAATACAGGTCACAGGGAACCCAGAGACTGTTCCCATTAGCAATGAGTGCAAGGTAGGATGCACTCTGGAAGGATGCCAGTCCATCACAGGGAACAGATAGACACAAACAGAGACTAGCATGGATACACTCACACCAGGTCCAATTTTTACAGATGCCAATTAACCTACCAGTATGTCTTTGTACAATTGGAGGAAACCGGAGCATCCAGAGGAAACCCATGCAAACATGGGGAGCACAAACAAACTCCATGTACATAGCACTCCCGAAATTGGACCCAGGGCCCAGGGCTACAAGGCAGCAATGATAACCACTGAGCTGTCAATACACTACGTTTATATCTCCTATTTTTTTTCACAATCAATGCAACATAGAACACCCAAACAATTAGAAAGACCTTTCAGCTATTTGTCTCAAACTTGTTCTCATGTGAAATTGGGGGAAGTGAACAAAACAAATGACATTGATCTGACAAGGCTAAATATGAATGCAAAATAATATAATAATATACTTTTGCTTCATTTTAAGTTTTTAATTTGAAATACAAATTTCAATAGTACTTTATACAGCAAAAATGAAGAAGTATGGAAACAAAAAACAAAGTGCCGTTGGCACAAATGAACTTACTCTGGCACAGAAGATCTTAAATACAGTAAATCTTAAATTCACTTTCACATTAAATATGAAGGGAAAGACTAGAGTATATTGCATTAAACATTAAAGTATCAGAAATGTGCTTATCAGAAAGAGCTACAGTCCTGAAGGCACATAGATATTTTACACTGTGATATTGTTATACTGTCGTGCTCACCGTCACTCACGTGCTGCACTTGCGAGCTAGCATTAATACAACAGCCGATTACATAACCTTCCAATCCTTTCCCAGAGCCAGTTGCCACAAATACCAATTTTTCAGGAGATCCAGACCACCTGGAAACAATGTATGACCATGCCCATTTCAGGTGATTCAGAAAAAAAAACTCGCATCTGACAGAGCTTGGGGCTCTATCATTGAGTTTAGTCTTTGAGCCCTTTGAGTGCTTTTCTTGTGTTTTTCTAGCCTTGTTAAAATCCTGACCTCTACATCCCTTGGATCATGTGCTGGTTACTTCTCTGAGCTTTGGAGCCGGAGCCTGTTTGCTATTACTAATATGTATCTGATCCTTGCTTTGCTCTGACCTTTCCTCGTGGATTCCCTGTTGTGCCTTAGACTGTTTCATTTCACTTTCACTGGCTTTGACTCCCAACCTGCTCAACCACGATCTCAGACTCCCTGAGTCCGTAGCCTGCTACAGTACCACATCTTTCCTGCGTGCCCTGTAACATCAATTTCCTGAACTCCAAGAGGGCTACGGCCCCCCGACTCCTTTCTGTTGCCATCTCCCTGAGTCCCTAGCTGGCTATAGCACCATGCTGTACAGTTTCCCCGTTTGCACACTGCCTGCAGGCTTTCCGGTCTCATTTGCCACTTGCCCAGCATGTGAGTTCACTCTGTGTCTCGAGATCCGCTGCTTATCCCTGCTTAAAATGTTTTAAAAGAGCAGCATGTATACAACACTTTGACTTTGATATACTTAGATAATTCAATAAAAATTAAGGCCCTTCGTTAACAATATTTAACCTGTTATCTAGGAAAATAAGTGCATTTTCCTCTTCTTATATTCCACAATTTAATCCATTATTCTCTCAGAGACACTATTGTACATTTTACTTTAATGTTTTTTTTGACACCACAGCAATGATTTCTTCTGCCTTAGTCTTACACCTTAATAATAAGTTTGTTTTAGGGTTCAAGTACTGAATTGACCTTTAAAATACCCTCAATAACTTAAATGAATCAGGAACAAAAATATCATACAACAAAAAAAGATCTACAGACTGAATAATGTTTTGCTTAAACTGGTTTTGCTAAAAAAGATCCAAAATGATATACTGTAATCTACTGTAAAATGCATTTTGACCTAACATTTGACCTTAATGATCAATATACCTGTAACTCCAGAATAAATTAGGGTCACATACATTCTTACATTTTGAAAGACTTCCTCTGGTTTTGACATTTCTGAAGTATACTGTATGTGTCTCTTGGGGGTTGACCATTCCTCCAGGCAGAATAAGTCTAGGTCCTTCAGACCTTTTGGTTTCCAATTATAAACTGAGTTCACATCAAAGAAGTCTGGAGACTGAGATGGCCAGTTAAGAACATTTATTCTGAGTGCAGATAACTTCTTTGTCAATTTCAACGTATGCTCCAGATCAGATTGTTGTGCTGGAATGTCTATTTTCATCCTAGCTTTTTATCCTAGCGTGTCCTAATATGTGTTGAAGTTCATGATCTTAACAAAAGCTCAAAGACCTGTAGGCATACTGTAAAGCAACCCCAAAACATAAAAGATCCCCCACCATATTTTGAAGCAGGTATTAGTGTTTTATCAAAATGACTGTCACCAGTTTTACACCAGACATAATGCAGATGAGCATATACAAATGCTCAGTTTTTTTTAATCGGACCATAAAACAGACTCACCTGTAGAAGTCGGAAATGTTTCCACACTGGTGGTTTGGTCAGGATTCCTTTCCCTTTATTTTGGTTTCTCTTCTCTGTTTAAGATAAGTGTCTTTTCATAAAAGTGCTTCTTGTTAAAGATAAAGATGGTGTGATTAGGGTAAATTAATATTTGTTTTCATCTGTTTGAAATTTCTTTGTAGTATTTCCTTTGACAATTTTGGGGCCTCTGTGTGAGAGCTTCTTAGAGTATACAACTTTGTTGAGAATCTGCCCACAGTGGCCACTCCAGCAAAATTGATGCATGAAGATCATCTGCTCAATGCTACTGACCTCCAATCTATTTTCCTGCTGAAAGTAGATCTTTACCAATGTTGGAAGTGTTTGTTCCTAACAGAAATAATTGGATTCTGAATTACAGCCATGGATTTTTGTGTTTTCTGTAGTCCATGGTCAGTGAAGACACACCTGAGAGATTTCTCAAAGGGGGTATTTTCATAGTGAATGAATTACATTGTCGATGTTTGCTCTTTGGGAGATGTGCTACCAAGGAAAGGGAAGTGTTCAGCGGTCTAAAATTTGTCTCTCCATGGTAACAATGACAATCATTTGGATAGGCTGAATAAGGCTGGTAGACTACCTTAGTGTTATCGGTGTTTTATGAGAGTCTCAGACTTTGATAGGCTTCTTCAAGGAGATCTAGAGCAGACTGAAGTTCATTCTCAATATGCATAAGGACAACATATTTTTCAGGGTACTGATGCCCAAAACATTCTGGAAACAATATGGAAGAGCCTTCCATTCATTTTGTATTTTGTTTACTCTAGTGGGTGGTGGTATTTGACAAGAATAATAGAAAACAGTTTCTTCACTCCAGTTCTTATACTGTAACTAAAGGATCCATCTCCAGACCTATATAGTCATTAGATGGTAAAGGAGCCTTACGACCTTTTAAAATTTTGTTGGGCTGTCAGATCTTCAAGGAATTTTCTCAAGGTTTTAAGACTTAGCAAGTTAAAATTCTTCATCATTGAAAGTCCTGAAATTTTGGTTGGATCTAGCAAATAATGAGAGCATTTTGCTTGTCCCACAAGATAGTATAAAACCACACAGATTCCTTTTTCAAAAAAGAGAAAAGAAAGACGTTTTATCTCATAAATACATATATTTGTTCCTGTGGTGAATACCAAGGCAATGCCACAGACGTTTTTAAAATGGAAATAATATCAGTGTCCCCTGGGTTCCAAAACCTACTTATTATGCCAAATTCACAGGATAAGCTTGTGTAGCTGCAGTATCATGTCTTTACTTCCAATCTTCAACATTTCAACTTATACTGTATCACTCATACAGTATATTGCTTAAGTGTAAGCAATTATTATTATTATCATGCCACTGGCCTTGAAGCTTGTTATTGCTGTGCTTCATGGCATATCTTACACCTTTTATTGTTAAGGGCCTGGAGGTAAGCATACAGCTTTCTTTCAGAAAATTAGGGGGTAGAAATGGTGGTGACTTCTGTCACAGTTGCCTTGGAGTCCACAACACTGCAGTGGAACCATGGCTACTTGGATTACAGATGGCTCTTGCAGTTTAAAATAAGCTTCCCACACATCAACATAAAAACAAATGTTATGGTGTAATTAAGGACTTAGAATTGTTAAAATATAAGTCAACATTAATTGCAAGACTAAAAAAAAGCATCATTGTAATTGTTTAAAAATATTTCCTTTTCCTATTTTAATTTTAACATGTGACACACCTTTGGGCACAGGATAACTTGATCTTTAAATTAGGCATATCCAGGATAACAGACACAAAGATACACTGCTGTAAGGCTCTAAAACAATGTTATTTACTTCCTTAATTCGGAAAAACCAGGAAAAACACCAAAACCAAATGGACTAAACAAACGTCTAGCTCCTTTTTGAGCTCCTGATCCTAATTGACTTAATTCCCTATTGCAAACAGGCAGATAAGCTGCTTTCCAGCTTCAAAACAAACTATTCTTCATGACTCAGTCTCCCCTGAGCCTCAAAACTTCCAAATTCTCATAAACTCACTAGTTCAGTTTAAAAAAACTCACACATTACTGAAGTCCACATTCCACAATCAGCCCTTTTCTTTCTGTTGAATGGAACACACAGAGGATCTGCCTTCTGTTTTCCAGATAGTAGATACAGTATGACTGACCCAGAAAGCTTCTGTCTCCTGCTGTTTTAACTGTCACGTAATCAATTGTCTTTCAAAACTTAGCAGGTGACTGACGGCATCTACGGTCAGTCTCTACAGCTTTCTGAGGTACAGTATGTGATCCAAACAAGGATCTTATTTGAACCTGTTTTGAAATTTAAATTTTGAAAATGTAAAAGGCTCACATATTTTAAATAAAAAAAGCAGTTGCATACCTAGTTAAAAATGTATAACATTTGTTAAGATTGGGTGTTTTTACCTCTTCAAATATGATGATTTCAATAAAAATGCAATATACCAGGTATCCAATACTGGTTAAATTCAGAAACTTTATTCTTGATTCCATGTACAGTATGTGCACTGTGTAAAAAAACGATTTTCTTATTAATATACTGTAGCTCCATTACAGAATTACTACATTACATTACTAGAAACACATGATTCAAATATTCTATTTATTGTAAGACTAAACTAGTTTAATAAATAAATGGTGCTGTAGTATTTAAGTAAAACTATATTCATATTCACATTATATATTTACAATAAGCATTATATAAAAAATACTGAGAAGTCATTATAATATATGGAAAAAAACATGTATGCACAATCAAATTTAAAAATCAGTGGTTATAATTATTTAATTTGGGATTTTGGACTTATAATGTTATGAAAAATGTAAAACAATTGAGACTCAAGCATTTAACCAGTGTCATTCTTGTTGTTACTTCCAAGTTTCAGAATACGAACATATCAACACTTGACAAGAGTTGGAACTATTGATTGCATGGAATATTTAATCATGAATGGTTTTTCGATCACTTAAGTGTCAAAGTCTTTAAAATGCTATTTTATTATTGGTGCTTAATTCCTCCACCAGAAATTTGCTGCTGCTAAAATGGCTGTTTTGACCAAACCAATGCTCCACTCATGTAGTATTACAGTATGTTGCCTTCATCATTACAACCTCAATGTTCACTTTTATTTTTATAGAAGCTAGTTAGTTTTCCATGTTTGCCAATATATCTAGTGCATTCACTTTGATTTGTTCACTTTCAGTTTGGTCAAACTTGGTTTTTCCAAGTTTGGGAAACTTTTGACTAAAAGATAGAAAAACCAACCCAAGCCCACACATATGGTATTATTTAAACTCAAATTCTGAACAAAAAGTATACACACTACAATGAGAACTGTATAATGTGTGAATATTAAAACATCTATTTAGCAAACATGAAATGAAACCAAATCCTACTCCTACTTACCTTTAGCTCAAGGGTACACAGCAGTGACTCACCTGGTCTTTGAATCTACAACCTTCCAGTTATGTCCAGAACCCTAACCAATGCTCCACACTGCTTATCAATTCTCTTGACTTTTCTGAAATGCTAGCAAGAGCAATAGAAGATATTATTTGTCTTGCTATATTACAAATAATTACTTTGCAGTTTCCCTGCCTTGGTCAAACAAGAGGTCTGGAAGTCCCTAAACCCATACCAATGTGGAATATATACAATATAACTCTTTCTGTTCTCTTCCTTGATTCTAAACCTAGTAATAAGAAGAATCTAATCCCCTAAATCTTATCTTGCTCAGCTCATTCTTTCTGGTTAAGGCTGCTACACATACAAAGAATACACAATAGCTGATGTGTCCCTGTCTTTTTTGTTTGCTTACTATGGGATTCCTCCTGCTCAATGGCAACTGACACGACTTCCACCCACAAGCTCCACCAGCATTCAGCCTTAGGGAAAGGAAAAAGATCAAATATAATGAACACTGCCTTTTGCCCCTAAATTTAATTCCTGTCTTATAGATAATCAGAAATACTCATTATGTTTCAAAGTATGCAAAGACTAAACAAATGCTGTTTTTTAGGATCTGTAGACTTGTGGAACATTCTTAGGGCATTTTCCTTCTTCCTCTTTGGATCCATACATTGAATTAATTTGCTACTGCTAAATGTTATTCCTCTATTTAAAATTTACTTTAATAAACATTCTTTAAGTCCATTTTTTTCTGTGTAAGCTAATGCAAACTAGTTAGGTTTGATTGTTTTATGATGTCCAATAACCTCTTTTACATAGTCGGCATCAACACGCAGGCCAAGCTGAAAGAAAGAATAGCTCTGTAAGTGCTCTGTGTCAATTGCAATGAAATTGAAAGAGAAGAAAGCAATTTCTAAAATGAACACACTCCCACCATTCAACAAAATTAGTCAGGTCACATAATTACTTTAATTTTCTGAGAACTATTTGGAGGTGGAGAATTAAAGGTAATGGACTAAAACATAAAATATGTATAGACTAAATACAAAGGTTAGGGCACAAAAATGAATATTTACATTTGGGGTGAAGTTTATTGGCTAACATATTACATCTGAACTTCTCCCTAACATTAACCAACTTAATACACTGAAAATTCATTCCAAAGATGATGCTAAAAAGGTCCTGCTCTTTAGTTCTGTTTTCTCCCAGTCATTTCTCTCCCTTTCTCATGTACAGTACAATACAGAAGACTCTTCTCACCTTCTGCTTGGAAGCAGGTTACCAGTTCTTCAGAGGAGGCATTCTTTCATATGTTTATTATAGCACCTGACTGTTCCTTCTTGCTGGACTTGTCAGGTGGGAAGATGGCATTACTGTAGGTTAGGCTTTCCTGCTTCTACCTTCTCATTACGGTATAGGACAAGTCAGGTCAGGCATGACTATTTTTCATCCTTCCTTTCAGACAAACATTACAGTGTAATGATTCCATTATTTTGTGTAGATGGGACTCATAAACTATTATGCTAATGATTATAAAAATGTATTATATACAGGATGATGTAGAATGTATATAAGGGTGATATTGGACAACAATGTTCAGTGCAGAGTTTGAAACTTAAAACACAAATGATGAGGCTCATTAACACTTTTCATATTTATTCCCGCTAGTTATTTATGTTGCTTTTTTCTTGTACAATAATAAAACTCATGCAAAAATTACCATTTAATCATTCAAACCAACAGCCTGAAATTATGTACCATATTATTTAATTGAATTTCTGAAGGTATGCATCCCTAATCCCTAATGACGTTTTGGAAAACAGAAAGTAAACTGAATTAGTATAATGCAAATTAGCTACAAAAAAGAAAACATTGTGTTACTGATGACAAACCCTAAGGCATTGTCCTCTGACCATTACAAAATTATCTTCTAGTTTTGCAATTCTCAGTAAATAGAAAAGTGCAGCCTGTTAGATTAAAATGGCTGCATGCATGAATCATGTGAAACTACTACATATAAATGCAGTGGAGTGCTTTCAAGAGAGGTGCCTTGATTTCTAAAAATCTTTGCTTACTGTTTGTTCAGCCGTCTTATTTATGTTCTAATCGTTGTTGCAATTTCTATAACAAGTTAACAAAAAATTACTAAACTGTGAATGGCAAGTTGACAGAAAGATTAAAGGTAATATAACTGTGATTCTTCTGTTTAAGAATCTATAGAATCTTTACTAACACATTAAGATATTTCAGATTTCAGGGATTCTTTATTTTGTTTTACTTAAAGCTTAAGTAAAAAAAAGTTCAAAGTCAATTAGAAATACACATTTTGAGAGTGCTTATATGGCACAGGAATATCTAAAAAATAGCAATGATACACCTGTTTTTGATAACCCTGCTGTGTAGTTCAAGACCCAATGACTGTGCTTTTTTGTGTGTTGCGTTTTATATTTTTACGGTTGGACTGCTAATGTCCCATTATAGTCATGGACCCTCTGCTGTTAGAAAAGGTTTGTGTTGTAGCAAATGCCATATTTATGGGATTGTCTTCTTTGTGTAACCAAAGACTCTAAGTCTTTCTGTGTTAATCAGATCACAGCGCCCTGAAGCCTCTAGGATTCACACATTCAGATGTCTTTCTTGACCAAATTTCATGAATCTAGTTGTTATGGCAAGAAAGTATTGAACTTTTATTTTAACATGACCTAAACAAGCTCAAATCCCCTCTTTCTTAGAGTACTGGAATTAGTTGACAGAAGCATACTCTTGCCATACACTGTCATAGAAATACAAATTGAAATATGTAGTCCAAACAGACTGCTATCATTTTTTTAAATCACAAGGAAACTCTGCATGATTTATATGATGGAAATGTATTTTTATAAATTAATATTTATAAAATAGTTGTGTCTGTGAAAAAAGAAAAGGCAGAAAAAATAATATATTTAGGTACTGCAATACCAAAACTATTTAGCCTTGCAGGGAAATAAATGTTTTGAAACAAGGGTCATTCTTTATTTTAATGCCATATGTTAATGTACATTGCTTTTGCGGTTAATTATTAACTACAGTTTTTCAACTGAAGACTAATCACAATATTGCAAAATGAACTGAACATAAAATTTACATTTACATAAATTCTTCAGAAATATTGTTTAACCTTTCAAATAATTGTGTGCCCTCAATTTAAAATATTTAATGCAACTGAAAGGCTTACATTATCAAATGGAAAATGAGCATACTCTAAAAATTTGAGATTTTTTTTCCTGATATAATGCATATTACATTTTATCATTTGTTCTTGTAATAATTAAAGTAACTACAAGGATCAGTTTATTATTGTATTATTCCAATATCTTCTTTCTTAATCTGTAAGCTATTAGCCTCTCTCTGGCTACGTAATTTCATTTTGTTGGGGTTTACACAAAACTATCATGCTTTAAGGCATTAAGGGCCATTTACATCACAGATTTTGCTGGCTGTGATGTTTCTTCTCGGTTCATCTCTGCAAGGCTCAATTGAGCTGACAGTACATTGTTAATTGAAGCTTAATCAAAATGCAAGCATTAACATTAACTTGAATATTTATACATCATTCCCCGTGTAGATTAGGATTGCATCACAAAAGATCTGTATTCATTTAGTTTTCCACTTCTAATGAAGAGCTACAGTAAAACTGTTTGTTATTGCACAGAGAAAAATATCCAGTGTTTTAACTACCAGGTATCTGCAATCAATTATTAATAATTTAATAAATTCATATTTTTCCATTACATTTATAAACAAACAGGATGGAGTTATTCAGAGTTATCCAGAGTTCCATTCTGAAGTTGCAAGATGTTCTGAGATGTTGTTTAGACAAAACAATAGTTATTTGTTGAATAGAGGAGATGATACACTGTGTGAGGTGAGATATATGTTTTTACTTTTTTGTGTCACAATGTGGAGGTTCAGGATAAGCTGCGGGTGTTGCCATTTTGAGTCAATTCTTCTCTGACAGGGGTAGAGTGTGAGGTCACTATGGTAAAATTTCTTTTTCTAATACAAGTTTGTTAGGCTCGAGGGACGGATATGATCTGATGTACTTTCGGGTACAGAAAGAAAAATTGCACTTTGGCTGGAGTGCCAGTGGTTCTGGAATGAACAGAGAGACATCCGCTTGGGTATCTCATATCGCTGCTCCTCTGAGTGGGAGCAGCTGCTGGCAATAATCTTGTGAGTACATTCCCATGCAATGGGGAGATGAGAATTAAACCAAATTCCTCGTTCTTTGAGGCCCTGTAACGGTGACTGTGTCACATCTGGCAATTGTAACCAGTACCCAGTTGAATGGTGACAATGGTAAGATAGTACATGCTTTGCAGCTTGTAATGTAATCAAAGTTTTTTTCTTCAACAAAAAGCACAATTGATGAGACTGATCCCCCCTTTTTAAAACATCTTGTGCAATAAAACCTGAAACCTTGTATTACAATTCAGAAAGGTGGTTAAGAATAGCTTTGCAGTGTAATGCTAATGATAATAAGCAACCTCTTTAGCGTTTGTTTTGTTACTACCTTCTTGGTAACATTTAACATCCCCAGCAACTCAAAGGTGTGGCATGCTTCACCATCTGAAAATGGCTATTTTACTTTTTAACCATTTTCTCACAGTTACTTACAATCATGGGTTGTGTGCATTATGTTTCACCGGTGCTTGAAAGTAACCAAATACAATATGTGAGAATATACTGTAAACAATTTATAGCCAATTTATTTGTTGTGCTGATATTAATCACGCAGTATACAAAAGGGCCCAATGTGAAATCAAACAAAAGCACACAAAAAAATGTATAAAACAAAACTGCCTAATTATATTTTATTTTTCTGAAAAACACCTGGGATTCATTTTTTCATTGGAGCAATGAGAGCACAGCCAGAAGGTCACATGAGAATGTTGTGACATTTAGAATGGTCTTGTGCTCAGAGAGACTTCAGGGTGACATTTGAAAGGAACTTCTACAAATATATCACGTTCTCATCAAGCACAGCAGCCTGCCCCAGATTTATGGAGCTGGTAGCTGATTATACAGTGCTGTACATCATTGCTGTCGGTACAGCAGACTGTTCCTTGCTAATATTCAACAAATGCTCTCTGCATCAGCCTGTTTGTTCTCCTTGTTGGACTGTCACTTTTACAGTTTTAATTTTCTCTTTCGATATGTTTGTTTCCCATGAAAAGAGTAACTTATTATCAATATATTGTTCTGATTACAAACTCTTTGCTTAGTGACTGTTATTCCCACTCTTTTCTTTTATTAAGTCCATTCACTTTTCTGCTACTGTTTTAAACAGAGGCTATGAGGCAAATGAATCCACATGTCACAGTGGTAAAATATCTACTCATCACTATTGCTTTGTAAACAATGTACGTACAGTAGTTGTACCTTAGCCAACAGTGAAGTAATTAAATTAAATAGAAAACATACTGTTTTGGCAAACAGTTCTTCTTGCAGATCTTCTTTAGTTTACCGAATGTGATGTATGCCTACACATTAATTATTAAAACATGCTAGAAGGCTCCACAGCCAAAACATTGTGTCCTTTCTTCTCTTTTCAGCATTACTTGTTCCTTTGCAGCCTACGCATGCTTATGCAGTTACCCACGTGAACTATATTTACAGTATATGTTCAATCATGTTCCAGACATGTCACTAAAGATTCCATGGTACTGTACAGTACTTTTCACAAGAGTAAAGGTGTTAACCCCCACGTTCGGACTAAATTCTGTCTTCAACTTGTACAATCTGACCTCTCTAAATTTCTCCTACAAACCATTTTTTTCTTTTCACTTTTCTGCATACTCTGTCGGAGCTGCAGGGATGAAGTGTATCTATTACTATGTGTAAAACAGTACTTTGTGATCCTCTGGAACAAAAGATGCTGTATAAATGCAAGGACTTTCTTTCATAGAATTTTATTAAATATATATACACGCTGAAAACTGAAGTTAACACAATATTCTGATGCTTTGATTTTCCACCTCCTTTTAACACAATATTCTGTGTTTTATCATAATATGAACTGTTTGTCCTTTGTAAGTAAAGGAATTCTAATTTCATGCCTTTGCATAGTAGGTACAGGTAAGTACATTATGAACTTCTTTCTGAATAAATCCTTGCAGAGCTAGACAGAGCTAGGAAGAGGTCAGAGATGCCAAAGTGACCTTACCAGTGAAAACACATATATCTATGGGGATATAAAACACAAATATATATCAATAATAATAATAATAATAATAATAATAATAATAATAATAATAATGGGGATCAGGGAGTACAAATGGAAGATCCAGAATATATAAGCAGACTTAAACTTATTGTCTTAGAGATTGAAGGAAACAAGTGTTCAGTGAAAACCAATGCAAATGCAGGCAAAGCATACAACTTCCAAACAAACACCAGTGACTGTATCGAGCCTAGGAGTTATGAGGCTGCCTCTGTGCCACCCAATAAAAGAATAAGCAACTCTGAAAGATAGGCAGAACTAAGGCCAAGCTTTCATTTATCCTGGCTGCCATGAGACTTTCCTACTTCAAAGAGCTAAACAATCCATTGTATAGCTCAGCCTTAGCTCACTGTGATTATATTCCAGTCAGAAAAAACACATTCCTGGCCTATAACTAAAATCAATTTTCCAGTGTGCTGTGAAGCATCAAGAATAAAAAACAAATGGTTGACATTCTGCTTTGGACCAATATACTGCTTACATTTAAATAAAAGAGAGACTGCATTATGTCTAGGAAAAGGATTGTTCCAAATAAAACAACAACTGATAAAAATTGTATCAATGTTAAATGTTCTTATGTTAGGCAGCAGTTTAATTTTCACATTTTTACTTTATCTGTCAGCACAAGATCCACGCTAATTTTGACATTAGGTTTTTTTTTGTAACGTGCTTGATACAGCCCTGTAGGATTTAGAAAACAGTGTACACAGAGGTTGTGTTTCCATGATTGTTTTGTCTGTGGGATTCACTGTAAAGTCAAGCGTTCTTACTGAACACATGTCCTAGAAGAACCATCAAGGCAAAAAGACAACCACATCCCTTTTTTGTGACTGGAAAGTTAATTCTGTCTGTACAGCAAGAAGCTACAATGCTTCTGACTGACAGCAAAATGTTGACATACAACTGTTGATTCATAGAAATTTGTTTCTTCACAGTTAATATGTGTTAGTCTGAATAATTAAATAAATCATCCACACATCCATTTTCTTACCACGACCCTGAATTGGAAGAAGAAGTTAGAAAATGAATGGGTGAATGGACTTCGTCTTCTCTGGTAATTATATTCAGTATTAAGCTTTGTCTTTCCTCAGCTTGAAGCAAATTGTAATTTTCTTCTTTGGTGAACACCTAAGTGAAATATTTATTAGATACATTTGTCATTTTCTTTTAATCGTCTAAATTTAAAAAAAAATCTGAGTGATTTTTTTACTAGGATTTAGTTCCTTTTGAGATCTGTTCTGTGCTTCAAGTAGAATATCGTTAAAGTATTCTCTACTGAGTATTCTTTACTGATGACACTACATCTTACTCTATCCCTCTATCCCTCCCTGATGCTGACTCTTTCTTAAAAGTCTTCTAACCTGAAAGTCTTAAGTACTGTATACTCCAAAGCTTACCCTATTCTTATTATAGTTCTGTTCGTTTTTTCTCACATTTTTTGTATTACTTATTTTTATTTTGTGAACAGCTTACATACAGTACATTAAGGTTAGTTCAGGTTCTGTTCCTTTGAATATTTTTTGTATCTAATACGTCACCTTTCAGCATTTCTTTTTCTGTGTAATGCTTAATATACAGTATTATTATGCATTTGTCATAATCATTTATTTCTTAGCTTTGTTTCTGTGATTCAGATTGTAATTACATCATACAGTACATGTGAATTTACTGTATTGCTCTTGGATTACATGACTGTACTCTGATTCTACTTTGTATCTGTCTTTGTATCTGTCTTGAAAATATAACACAAAAATGTGTTTCTCACTTCCATTCTATTTGCACTTTGTAGAGTTTGTGGTTTCAAGAGTTTTTGAATTTATTCATAGATTCTTGTCCCTGTTAAGGCATGATTCCTATTTGCTGTCCTTTATGAATGTTGTTTAAATTCCCAACTGTAACCCTACTGTCATGGATGTCGGAAGGGACGAACTGTGGAATGGCAGGAGAGCGGAAAAAGATACTATGCGTAGGGCTCGGACAGGGGTTAGCCCGGGCTCAGCAGTTCAGGAGTCGTATACAGTAGAAACCAATGCCCTCAGGCAGCAGACGTTGGGCGACCTGGTGCTAGGCGGGTCTCAGGATATCCGAACATCAATGCTGAGTGAAGAGGAGTGAGTAAACCAGAAATATATATCCCCAGACAGAGATACACTGGAAGGATAGCAAAGCACGGGAAACTACGGACAGGACAGAGTGGGAGGGCCCTCTGGCTGCCGAGGGTGTGACACCTACTCGAGAATGACCCTATGTATACATTTAAGGATCTTTTATGAAAAAAATAATTCACCTTTCCTTCTGTCTGAAGAAAATTAGTTCCCTTAACCTGTATGTACTGCATTGTACCGTATATGAAAATCCCCTGAGACTAGGAATTAATCCTGACAGATTTATATTTTGTAATGTGAACATTTAGCTATGAAGATGTCTAAAGAAAAAAATGTTAATTTTGACAATGAATTAGCTAATACTGCACTTTATATTGTTTAGTTTAGTTTTTATTATTTTAGTTATTCTATGTCTATTTTACTGTACCTTGAGCCATTGTGATCAAATTTGTTGAACCTTGTATTTGTTGTATTAATAAAAGTCAAAGCTATTCTAATAGTAGAAGACACCAGTGGAAGCTTTGCACAGGTTATGCTCATACGTAGTAAATATATTGTAACTCCCAATTGTGTCCAATATACAATATTGATTTTTTTAACAGGAGTATATATGAGCAACAAACTTTAGTTTTGGAGTACTATTATAGTATGCATTAGTGCTATTAAGAAAGGAAGTGCGCCAAAGGTAACAACATGACCTTATCTTACAAAGGCAATGAACTTTCATTAGAGAGAACAGAGTTCATATTACAGGCAATGTAACATTTCATGAAAGGTATTGAGAAAAGCCATTAGAGAAATGCAAGTTTTAAAACAGCCAGTTACACAACCTCTATCTAATTTATTACTGTGTCAGATTGGAAAGTTTAAACTGTAATTAAATGGATTGGAACTACTAATACATGGCCATTTTACAACTCTGAAGGCTTTAACTGCTGAGTTGTCCTACCTGCTTGTGTAAATTACAGCCATCTCTTGGCCTTTTATGCATGCTTGTACATGAGGGATATATTAATCATCCAGGCAGATTATTGAATGCATTTTCAGACTTTGGAGCAGCCAATAAATTTCACTTGTCAAATCATTCGTGCACCTGTTTACCACAGCCTTGGAATTCCTAACATGTGCTTCATTTGTGCCCAGAAGCCCAAAAAAAGTCTTTTTTTTCTTGAGATTCTGTTCTTGAGAATTTACCATTCTGACTTTACCAAGTCCTATTATTATTAATTTAGTTCACAGAATTATCGAAAATACCTCTGATTAGATTTTGCTGAAACAAACTAGGAAAATTAGATATTCAAGAGTACAATAATGGTGGGAAGGGAACTTATGAGTGCAGAGCCCAACCGGTATTCCAGCCTCCTAGGAAATGGACATTACCAGGCTGCATGTTAGCCAAACTCAGTGCCCTGGAGGAATCATGATATCCCATAACAAATACACTGCAGCGGAAATTCTTTATGCAAGTATTTAAATTAAAAAATCAAATATGCAGAGGAATTTTAATGACAAATATGAAATAATATTAAATTAAAATAGTTATACAAATCAGCATGTTATATACAGGTAGGTTTAATTGAGCACCAACAACATTCAGTGCAAATTTAGGCAGTGTGATGCATTTTATTGTATAGATTTCAAGACCGCATTTCAAGGAAAAGCTGAAGTGGTGCAGCAATGTGTTTACCTGTGATAAGCTCTGGTTCTGCTGCATGGAGATATCATGACATATCAACATTGGTATGACATCACATGACCGATTGAATTGAATAGGAAACTTGTCTTTAACATCATGTAGTAAATGTCTGTGAAACACCAATGTTGAATATTATACAGTATATGAATAACATTTTAGCCATGTTACTATTGAGAGGGATGTGATTTACCAGTATAATACAATTTTGAATCTATACAGGAAGTTATGAGAAGTGAGCAGATTTTGAGAGATTAAAAGACAGCTTTGTGCTCATATACAGAGTAGAGCTTCGCCTGTCCTTTTTAAGACAGAAGGAAAAGGAAATGGTAAAGCAAATTGTGCATCATTTTGGGCACTGCTTGAATTACTGTTATTCTCACATTATCATTTAAAGAAGTTAGTTTAAAAATAGCATTATACTAATGCAATTGGAGTTCATTTGTGGCAGTCATGCCAGTGGAGAACTCTAAAGACATTTAAGATTAGACAAGATTATCTTTGATACAGCACAAGGAGCCTACAGGAATCAAATATTTACATTTTTATCACATTTCTTAATCTTAATTGTGAATTTAGGTGTCAGATTTTTGCTTCTGGGGCCAAAGTATTGCTTCAAATCTCCTGCATACAGATAGCTGAGCCATGATTTTTTCAAAAACGGTTAGGATTTCAAACTGATGCCTATTAAGCTTCTGCAGGTCACACAAAATTACTCACAGCTTTTATGGAGAAAAATAAGAAGTCCATCTGTCCATTTATTCATATACGTATCCAGCACTGGGACATGGGGCAAGCTAAAAGTTTATCTGGCAAGCAACGAGTGCAAGGCAGGGACCGGATGGCAGTCCATCACAGGGCACACACACAGAGACAAACACACGCACACTCACGCTGGGGCCAGTTTTTCCGGAATCCAATTAACTTAGCAGGAAGTCTTTGGGCTTTGGGAGGAAACCAGAGCACCCAGAGGAAACCCATGCGAACACGGGTAGAACATTCAAACTTCACACAGACAGCACACCTGGGATTTTACCCAGGGGCCCTGCACTCAGAGGAAGCAATACTGACCTCTGCACCACTGTGCTGCCATAAGCAGGAGTCAATATATTTTAATACAAATACTTGATACAGTATTTTCCATTACTCATGGAAAGGTTTTTAATTCTGTTTCACTCTTCTTTGGCCATATGTACAGACTTTCATCTATCAATTAAAATTTATTCTTACAGTTCTATTGCTTTAATGAGTGCATGGTCTAATACCACAGCAGGACAATCAGTTCCATCACAGTACACTGAGCTCAATTAGCCATTTAACTCAATTGGATATACATTAACATGCCTTATTATAGCATATTTCACTCACAGTGATGGGAAATACAACAAAATCAATTCTTAGGCTTTGAGTCTTTTTCACAAATGACCATGTACTAATGCGATTACAATTTTTGAAGCTCAATATATTTTCCTCTGTGTAATAGGACTGTGACACATACAATTCTATGCAGAGATAATATAAAAGTGTTTGATAATTAACTGGCAAGTTGACAGTGCTGCAGTACCCATTATTACCCATTTATACTTTCAAAGTCTTCCCAAATAAAGTAAATGAAAATATAGTTTACTTCAAAAGAGAAATAAGGCTAGCTTATAAGATTTCTTTTGTGATGTCACATGCAAGGATTTGCCAAAACAAAATCTCACAATGGACCCTGGTACAGTCTAAAACAGTGGCCCTCAAAAGAAAAAAAGTATTTTTTGGTTTCAGAGAATACACATATTGTTGCAATATATGTGTGTAATGAGTATTAGGCATTTGCTCAAAACCTCCACTAGTGTTAATACTACTATAAATGTTTCTACTGTTATTAACATACCATATATATGATTAGAAGAAACCAGTGAAGTGTTTTAATAGTTAATCCATGTCATTTATCCCTCATCATTGACATCATTTGTCCTCTATCAAAATGGCAACTTTTGTACTACAAAACACAGCTCTTTCAGCCCTCAGGAGAAAAATAGCAGGTAAAAATAAACTTAGTAAAAATAGCAGAACAGTATAAAATGTCTAAGAAATTCATAGCAGTGTAGTCAACAGTCTTGCACAGTAGTTGTTCTAATAATTTAGATCATTATTTTTTTCAATATTTCTGTGTTTAGTTATATTTAATTCTAGATAGCAGAAATGTATAAATCTGATTTGAGGACGTTCAAGTAAGCAGCTGCGTCAGCATGCATAGACTGCAAAGGAACAATTAAAGGTTTATTCCATGCTGAAAAGAAAAAAACAGAAACAACATTTTAGCTGTTGACCCTTCTGAAGAAGGTGTTGACACCTGAAGAAGGCTCTACAGTTAAAATATTGTGTTTGTTTTCTTTTTAGCATGGAATAAACTTTACTTGCTCATTTATGAATCTGAGAAGTCCCTGAGTAAACTACCTGCAGATCCATATATTCACCATAGGGGGAGCTTGAACACTGTGGAATGTGCCATCAGATGTAAAAGCAATAACTTTTGTGGAATTAATTGAAACCCTGAGGTGAAGTATAAACTTTGATTACAAAGTGTCAGGTAATTAGTCATTCAGCCACTGACAGCAGAGTAGCAAAAGTCAAAATACTCATCCTCAAACATTTGACTGCAGTGATAATTTTTCCATATCCAGATCCACTTCTAATATGTGTGGTGATGTTTCTCTAATTAAGTCTTGTTATAAATGGTGAAAGGGGAAGTGGAGCTCAATCTTCTTTACAGTCAAGAATGATATGCTGAAGAGAATCAATAGGCATAATTGATTTTTTAAAGTATATTTTTCAGGAAACAGCAAGTGCCGTGTATTTCTGCCACAGAGCTTGCTATTGTCAGTTGTCACATTTATTTATGGAATTAACATTCTTTCTAAGATTTTCAGTCTTACACTTGAGAACCAAAAGACAAAATAATTATATATATATTTCTGTAATTGAAGAGACTTTCACAGGATAGCCCTTGTGTCACACATCAGGGGAGTATACTGTATACGAGGTTAGTCACCCACAAGCAAACTGTCACATGAGAATGCATACTGTTACAGTTGTGACAGTCGCGTTTAGAGCAGTACATGGACATCTTGTTGATCTCACTATTCAGTTTTCTGTGTGTATCAATACTCCAGAGTATGTCATACCTGACATCCCTCCCTAGAGGGTGCTCCACTACTCCCATTATTGTTCCTGTGATTGTTAAGATCCCAAGGTGTAACCTGTTATGTATATTATTTAAAGACCTGCTCCTCCAGTCCTCGGGGCTAATCATTAGGGTAAGGATGTCGCGAGGCCCGTCTAGCACCAGAAAACCCTTCGTCCGTCTCCTGGGGTCATAGGCCTCATCCCCGACACCTCCCGCTTCCTGAGCCCAGGGTCTGGAGGAGCTCGCCCCGTCACCCTTGGACCTCCATGTTTTGTCTGTTCGTGTTTTCCCCCCTCCCAGGGATTTTAACCTTGTCATGTCCCAGGATAGATTACTCGCCACTGGACTCCTGGACTGTGCCCTGACCTGCCTTTGGACCTGTTTGGATTTGGATGCCATTCTTCGTCTCCCCCATTCACTGTCTCACGGACTGTCGCTATTATTTTGTGCACTATTAAACCCCTGTGTGTTTCCTTTTACCAAGCCTCCTGTTTTCTCCAGCTCTTACCACATCGCATAGGGTCTACTACAAGACCCGACATGGATCTCAGTCTCTGGTCATAACAGAGTATTTTCAGTTTCAGTGTGGATGTGACATTGTAACAACTTGGCCTTATTTCTTATAGTATGGTATTGACACATTGTTTTTGTGAAGGACACCATAAAACCATTAGATAATGTGGTATTTAAGACAATGGTGTGCTGAAATCTATTGCAAACATTCGACACAGTACTTTGTTCCCCAATTTTTTACTAATGATATAGAATAGTAAGATGATCTCAAATAGTTATACAGACTACGTTATGTAGTTCAATGAGACATACTGTAAAGCTAAATTTGTCTGACAAACTTCTAATGTGTGCTTCCTTTGGAATGATTTAAGTGATTCATCTTTTAGCAGCAGACTCCTTAGCACATTTTTTCCCATTTTAATGGAATCAAAGAAAGCAAATGCATTGTCTGACAAAAGCATTTTTACAGTTTTGCTTTCAAGAGGGAAACTTTTAATGTGAAACAAATAATGAGTAACAAAACTGAATAGTCAGGGCAGGACTTACAATTGTAGGCATGTTTAAAAACATGGGTTATGAGTCTATCTGGTTTGGTAATGGTATCCAGATACAAAAAATATATTGGCTTACATTTAACTTCACAGATTGCAATGTTTGGCTGTCTATTGGCATTCATAGAGTTATTATTGAGAATTTTTACATGCCAAGAACTGTACTCCCAAACGAAAATAATGTTTTATTCATTTATGATAGTTCAGTTTGTCACTCATTTGTTTATTATACAGCACCAATCTGGGAAGGCAAACATGCATCTGGAGAGGGAGGAATAACTGGCATGGCTACAGGTGAAGGTGCCAATTCACTCTGTTGACAGTGCTGTTATCACCCACACAATACTGTTAGTTTATAGCCTGATGGGACTCATGTGCTCATTCCTGAACAGCAATTTATTTTTCCTCAACCTTCGTCACAATAATCAGATTCACAAATTGAGAGGCACAAGAACTGAGGGTAACAGAATTGTGCATTGCTTTCATTGGCATTGCAATACATACATCTCATTCTTGAAACCCAGGTCAATAATCACATGCCTGGTACAAATGCAATATCATACCAAAAAAACTGAGGTTTCCTTAGAATAACGAATGTGATGATGGAGATCAGCAATGCCTTGATGGCTTTTGGTAAACTTTGCAAATTCATATCAATATAATGTTCGAAAACACTTAGGAATAGGCAAAGACAGCAGCAGTAACATCAACCTTGGGTCAGAATCATTGTTTGGTTTCTATATGAGAATAGATTTTGCATTTGTGTGCTGCACATGGAAATCAACACAACGTTCTCAAGGAAGAAATTAATGCTTGAATGCTCAGAGCTGGTACTTAGACTACATATCTTGCTGTGTGAATTTCCTGTGGCACATACCCAAGCACAGAATATTAGCAATAAAGCCCCTTCCTTGAAATAAAAAAATGGTCACATGGTAATGAGTCACTAGGTGGGAGTTAGCATTCCTTCACTAGTAGGCAATGGTGCTGGGAAAACAGGACTGTGTTTTTTTCATTGCTATGTTCTGTACCACAAAATTAACATTGCCCTAACATAATTCCCTACCAAAATAACAGTGAATGCACATTTAATCATGCATCTCTACCCATGCTTGTTCTGAAAAAAGTTTTAAGTTAATTGCTCTCAGTCTGGTAAGTCTAAAGTATGTTAATACAATTCTGAAAACAGAGATTTTCTGAGATTAAACTGATCTGTAGATTTTCTTGATAAGAGTGATGTAATGGCATGCAATCAGATTCCTGCATACAGTTTTACTGAAGTGAAATACTGAAGTGTTAGGCAGTATATATTAATGTAAACATTAACATTAATTTTATGACCAGTGTTCACAATAAATATAGCATAATCAATATGGGAATAAATACACACACTTAGAAGACATTTGAAAGAGTAAATATAAAACATGGAATAATGAGGCACTAAATGAGAGACACAATTCTTGTCTTTTTTTAGCTTTTTAAACAGTCCCAGCAATCATGTGCAGCAAATATGTCAAAGAAGCTACCAAAGATGTAAAGTAGCTTTTGCTGTACTTTGCAAGGTTAGAAAGACTTGTACAGTATTTCATCAAAGTGATTTAAAAAACTCATCTAGAAGTGGTTACATGCAGTATGCATACACATGAACACACACAAAGGAATAGTTATTTGTATTTATATACTGCATCAGATTCAATCTACTGCAGGCCATTCTTTGACTTTGACAGCATGCCCTTACTGATCTTAAAGCAGCACTAGGGATGTTGAATTAAGTGTCTAAAAGTAAAATGACTCGGTCTTTCTGCTGATGTAACGAAAAATTGAATATGAAATATTAAAAATGTTGAACAAGTAACAAAACTGCAAGGCTTAACATTAAAATTCTCTGTGACGTCACCTGTCTCATTATGTAAGGCTTTGCATCTTTTCACACAGAAGTCAAACCTTGCTTGCTTTACTAAACCTGCATAGTGAATGTAATTATTCAGTGTATCACTCAAGATGCTCTACATTTCTGTTAGGATTTTCTGTTAATATTTGCTATGTATTTTGTGAAGTCATGGTGAGCTGTAATAAGCAAAAATAAGTTAAACTATTTCAAGAACTCACATAGACGTTTCTAGTGTCTTTCCAAAACTGCCTTAGTTATCCTATTACAGGTAATCATGCTGAGGGTTTGTGACAACTTCATAGCCCATCGGTCAACCCCCAGCATGCACACACTATGAAGTAGGCTCCACGGCTGAAACACGTGGAATAAACCTATTACTTGTTCCTTTGCAGCCTACGCATGCTGACACAGCTACCCACCTGAACTACTACATGCACACTGTGATTCCAAAGCTTTCTGAACAAGCTGTGTACAGGCAACTCAATATAAAGCACCAAGTCTTCAATAACCACAGTCCAGGTCTTTTGTTACATAGTTTTTCAGGACAGTTCAAACCATCCACCAATCCTTTTTTATTTTAAGAACCACAATGTCATGCAGCATGTTATTAAAAGTAATTTTGGGTGGTATTAACATGCTAAAAAATCCGGTTTTATAACCACCTTAGTTGCAATTGCTACGCAGACATGATTTAGAATTGTATTTCTTAATTATTTCACAAAATATTGTAATATGTTTCTTGGGACTTGTGAATATTTGTTAGGGTTACCATACATCCGGATTTTCCTGGACATGTCCTCTATTTTGATCCTTATATCTCCGTTCGGGGGTAATTTTCAAATATCCAGAAATGTCTGGGATTTCGACCCCATTATTTTCACCATGAAGAATAATTAACAAACGTTTAAGGATAGTAGCTTCGAGACCTACGTCGTCATTCAGTTTTTGTCCTGTTCGTGTATGATTATGTCATGAGAGAGCGACATTGGGTGCCAATGTCAGTGTCTTTACTCAGTCTGTGTAGTGCAGAAGCATTCCCTCGAAAAGGCTCCCTATTTTGTTTCTCGTTTTCCTACTCCCAAACACAATGCCAAAACAGAAGTGTAAATTCACAGCATAACTAAATTTTCATGTTTTCGAAGTGGCAGAGAAGACTGGGTAGCTGAATGTTTGGTGTTTTAGCCTGGTACTTTTGTCTCCATGGCAGATACAGCTGTACTTGACTTGCAAGCTCACGTTGACTCAGACAAACACAAAAAGGCAATTCGAGGAGAGAGTTCGTCAACCAATATTTTGTCAAATCTGGCAGCAAAACAGATGATACTGTTACTGCAGCAGAGGGGACTTATGCATTTCACACAGTTAATCATCATCAGGGTAATCAACCATTGCTGAGAAAAATCCTATCTACAGAGAAGTATGCTTGGGTACAGGAACCAAAGCAGTACAAATGCTAAATTTTACAGTACAGAAGGAGCACATTGTTAATACTAAGTAAAATTAATTACTTTAAACATATCCTATAGTTTTACATTTTCTGCACTAATTTTGGTCATTGTTCTTTACAAAACTGCTTTAACTTGTTGACCTGTGGACTGTGAATTGATGTCCTGCTCAGGACTGTTAAAAAAAAAGCTTACAGCCTCTTCTCTAATAAACTAACTTAGTTTAAAAATGACTGAGGGTCTCCCAAAAGCAACTTTCAGCATAATAAATTAAATAAGAAAAACCTGTTGATAAATTTGGTCATTTAACTATTAGAATAGTAACAATGACTAACCTAAACCACATGTGGATTTATGGATTTATTACTGGAAAAATGTTTAAATTAATATTTTGTTCAGTGTTCCATTGCTTTCTTTCATATCGGTCAAAGTTTGTCAACAGTTAGAAACAATTAGACAGACAACAATTAGACAAATTTTGGCATAATTAAATAAAAATGTGTATTTGATTTTTTATAAAACCACTAACATCAACAAAGCACTTTTTTGTAACTAGAAAATCTGTTTTTAATCTGTAAATTGTATTGTAATTGTGTTATTTATTGTATCATATTTTTTTTATTTTTGTTAATCTAATCCCAATAAATTCCTGTCCTTCTACTCTTCTATCCCTCTTATTAAGCTAGCAAACAAAGCATTTCATTGCCGACAACACCACTGTATGCTGTACT
This sequence comes from Lepisosteus platostomus, assembly GCF_059453375.1. Classification (NCBI taxonomy): domain Eukaryota; kingdom Metazoa; phylum Chordata; class Actinopteri; order Semionotiformes; family Lepisosteidae; genus Lepisosteus; species Lepisosteus platostomus. The sequence continues at coordinate 20,817,295 of NC_142617.1, forward strand.
GTTCGTGCATTGATAAATAAACCTTGATTGATTGATTGAAAATGCTAAGACAACCTGGGTGAGTTTCCAGAAAACGATGAATCTTAGAGATTAACAAGCAACTTTACGATGTATGTAGGTAACTTAACTGCTACATTTTTGAGTGTTTCCCAAAACCCTCCTTAATCAGTAATTTTGCGAGCGAGTATAAAATACTTCTTTGTTAACCCCGACCATGAAGTCACTTAGAAAAAAGCATCACAAGTCAATTAAAAAAAATCAATTGACAATCTTTTCATTATGTGGTGTCGTTTCTGGTCCTTTAGTGGGATGAAATAAAGTTATGAAAAGGAATATGAAGTAAACATGACACCGTAATTTAACAACCAATTAAGCGAAAGCATATAGATAGGCAGAAAATCAGACACCTATTGTTTCTAAGAGAAAAGAAAATAAATGACTGACACGCCTTAAAAGAAAACTTGAGATTGACTGCATGGATGGTGTATGCATCCTGCACAGCGTCTTTGATTTAAAGCAATAATTTTTTGGCACACTGCTGTTTTAAAGAATCACAGTGTTTCATGAGAAAATGCTGTTGTTATTTATAGTTATTGGGTGTATTGGAAATACATTTTAATATGTCTTATTAACATGACATCTGGAAAAATTAACTACTAAGCTTAGCATGTGTCACTCAACAAATACAGGACCTATAATCAAATTTAAATTTAAGTACTGTAGGTCTAAGCATTACCATCGACAATCACTACAGAACATAAAATGGTATTTGAACTTTAAATATAAATATTAGCCCCAATGACTTAACTTAATGCATTACTGCATTTCATCATGAAAATCATATCATCAAGTCAAGTATACATTTTTTAATAAAAATAATATATATTTTTTTATTAAATGTATTGTAACGTATTAGGGTTCTCTGGGCATGTGCCCTCGCCGCTTCCACCCCAGTTCATCCTGCTACCGCATAGAATTGAACCCAGGTCTCTGGTGTCATACAACAGGGAACTTCCCGGCTGAGCTAAAGGAGATCTCCGTCAGCCTGGGTGGCCAAGCTCCTTGTTATGTGCAGGGGCGTATTCATTGCAATATAAGTTTAAAAATACAAATAGTGGAGAAAATACAGATAAAAGAAAGAAAACATAAACAGAAAAAAACAACAACAATTAAGCGGTAATGAGGTAAATATTTATGTAACCAAGTTATATTTTTACATACAGATGCAGCCATTCAAAATGGGTGAGGTATTTCGCGGCATACCCCGGTGGGCGTGTCACGGCATCACGCGGTATCACGCATTTCACGTGTGTCACGTGACTAACTATCCGGCGTCGCCTTGTAAAACCGCCAGGGGGAGCTTAACCTCTCATGTACAGCATTTGAACCTTTAATTTTGAACTGTGTATTACAGCATGTTAATCATCAGTCATTAAAATGTTGGTATATTTTATGAAAGCAAGATTGCTCAGTTGGACAAAAGTACACAACCTACCTTTATCAGAAATATTTATGCATCAAAGCCTTTACTGAAGATATTACTAATAGTATTAATAATGGATGACTTTGGACAAGCTGTATACTCAAAGTATAATTTCTTTAGCACATTTGTACAAGCACTTGGAATCTGTCCAAGCCATACTTTGTCAGGCATTTTGTTTTACTTCAACGGGCATAAAAACTTCCATGCTTTTATCAGGGCATTTCATAATTTCTGGCTACGAAAATGATTTAAAATGCGACACCTATCATTCAACTAGAGCTTAAAATATCACAAGGAAAAATACATTTTTTTTCTACATACATAGAGGAAAATCCATTCCTCCCTAAACATTGTAAGCTTCGAAGTCTTTAACTAACGTGATACCGGAGTCAACAAGCATACTTTTAGAATTTGATTAAAAGGGAATATAATATGGAATCGCGTATCTCAAGAAATTAATAACGGTATGATTATATCCGTGTACTGCGGCAGGGCTGTGTAGGGCTGTTTCGCCTGCCTGATCATGCGAGCTGTCTTGTAGCCTACTGGTCTAGGTGCGTGACTACCAACTGGCAGGTTGTGTGTTCGAATTCAGCTGGTGCTGGACTTTTCATTTTTATTTATTTATTTTTTAATCGCGTAACATAAACATATTACCGTATGCAAACTGTACTGTATACAGTATGTATATGTATATTTAATGTCTTAACTGTGCCCGTTTAATTGAATTAAAAAAAATTATTTAACACGAACATTAAGCTGTTTACATCTTCCGCCTGAGAACAGTCACCCGTTGCTACCCAACACAGAATGGTGATTGGCTGACACCATCTGACACCCCTCTGATTGGAGAAAAAAGACGTGCTGGTTTGCTATACACACTACCAGGAAGAGGATTTCTTTCTATTCAAAACATGTATTTTAAAAGTTTAAGAAGTAAAAACCTTACAGCGTACACAGATGTCTAAACTGATCAGGATCGTTATCTTTGTCTTATGCATAATAATGTTCACCGCTCTGTCCAGCAAATTAATAATAAACTTTATTTTATATAGCGTTTTAAACGAATAAGTAATTAGATTGCTCATAAACCTAATCACTTGCTTTTTCTTTTTATTTAGGCTCAGATTTCAACTATAGATCGTATTATTAATAACCATAATGACAACCAACCAACAAAAACAACCATATAAACATAATGGTGGTGCTGGACCTTCCAGTTTTATTTATTTATTTTTTAATCGCGTAACATAAACATATTACCGTATGCAAACTGTACTGTATACAATATGTATATGTATATTTAATGTCTTAACTGTGCCCGTTTAAGTATTGAATATTCATATCTAATTTTACCACTGAAGGGAAATCTTAACATAAACATACAGTATATGGCTGGTCTCGGTACTTTAAAGAAAAAAATACACACCAGTATTCCATTTCTCCCTAAACATTGTAAGCTTCATTACGACCAGAATCGGTCTTGAGATATTTTTAACTTGATTTACAGTATTTGAGAGGTATGTCTTAACACCGATACTACAGTGCTTAAGTACTGCTCACGTATATGTTTCTAGGTTTATATTATGCATTTCATACGGTCAAATTACTTTTGAGCAACTAATAAGAAGCGCGAAACGGCATGCGTTTTACTTTCGTTTTGTGCTGGGACCCGTGGATTGATTAGAGATATCAAGTACATACAAGTCATTTTTTAAATGTTGTAGTTCGTCTTGAAAAAATGTTACGAGTACATCATCTATCAACAATTACACAGGTTCTGTTTCCATATTGCGGATTTTGGTTACGTAATATTATTTTCTAGATTTCACGTTGTGAATATATTCGTCCCACTGGCATCTGTGAATTCCGCTGTGCTTCCTGGGGGGAGATAGCCGGCGGGGACAGCATCAACAGATTCCTGCGCGGTGGTGAACTGAGAGGCCGGGATGGAGTGTCCTGAGGCGGTGTGTGCTCTGCGGGGGGCAGAGCTTCCGCCTGGCATTGCAGCCTGCGCGGCGGGGAGAGGCACTTTTCGGGAGACAGCTGCTCAACTGTTTGACTGCTGGAACTCTAGCCTCCCAATCCTCCCCAGTAATGCATCGTAATGCTCCCGCTGCTGCCGAAATGTCTCCATACAGGTGCTGCTTCTACAGGTTGGCACCCTGGCCAGTGGCCGAGAGCAGAGACCCACGGCCTGTGGCAAAATAACATAATTCATGTAAGAAATAAAGTCACACAGTAGTATTCATCAGTTGCGGAACAGAAGTCAAAATAAACTTTTCTTTTTTTCCGTCTTACCGCTTTCTTTTTTACTGTCCTGGTGGTAGATCGTTTCGCCCGTGCGGTGTTTTCTTGAAGAACAGGCTACGAAGAAATAATTATAATTGAATTTAAAATTCAAAACGGCAATAATACCTTGTAATATGCGCTGTAATCGCGTATTTCAGATGAAGTCTGCTGTATTTGCTTACCCTTCGCTCTTTCGAAGCTGGGGCGGCAGAAGCACCCCGTCTCTTCCCGTAAAACGCCTTGGTCTCCATACTGTACTATGGTCGCTGTAGTGCAGGTTCGCAGTTTTTTTTTTGTGATGGGAGCTCACCCAATCCCTTGGTGTCTTTTATGCGTCACACATACTGTATTTCAGCGCCATATATTTCATGGATATTATGGAATATAATGGATGGATATCTTAGTTATCTTTCTAGTTCACAGGTTTGCATGCATAATTTAATTTTGAAAGCCACTGAGACATCAGGTACTACTGTTGTATTTATGAAAAAGAAACAAAACAAAAAACATACTAACAACTGTGCCATCCTACTCCTTAGTTAATACATTTTATTATTCATAAACAGTTAACATTGTTAGCAAAATATTTTGAATTATATTTAACCCTATTTTTTCTTTAGTTTTGTATTTAACTTATTATATGATAGTCAGACTTAATGTATATTTGAACAATGAAAATATATTTTTACAAGATTTTACATTAAGCACTTAAAATTAATATGGTTAATAATAGTAAACTGTAACATGCTGTAACAAGATCGGTTAAACTGCGAAGAAAATGCTTTCAGAGAAAATGTTTCAGAAGAACATTGATCAATGCAATTTCAACCAAACCTGTTCCCACACACCCCGCCCCCACTACCATTAGAATATACACAAACATTTTAGCGTTTCATTCTGAGCAGAAGACCCTCACACCTGAAGAGTGCTGGCTGTGACTAATTAAACCGGTTTTACAGGTTTCAATCACAGACCATGTGACATGGGACTCAGTAAACTACAGTAACACCGTATTTGATAACGCTTTAAAAACGCTATAAAATAATGTGACTTGGCACAGAACAAGTTTACAGCACAGTACAAAGATAAATGCTGACCATGACTTTAGAAGCATAAATTGCCTTACACTCAATTTAAACACAAGCTGTCTTTAGCCCTCTAAGCTGGTTCATACAGAAATGTAGAGATCTAGGCTCAGAACACACAGCTTCATTAGCGAATACATATGCAGGACAACTAGAGAAGACGTTTTACAGAGGATGGATTTTTAGAAACATCCCATCAGACATCCCATCATATTCACAACGTGAAATCTAGAAAATAATATTACGTAACCAAAATCCGCAATATGGAAACAGAACCTGTGTAATTGTTGATAGATGATGTACTCGTAACATTTTTTCAAGACGAACTACAACATTTAAAAAATGACTTGTATGTACTTGATATCTCTAATCAATCCACGGGTCCCAGCACAAAACGAAAGTAAAACGCATACCGTTTCGCGCTTCTTATTAGTTGCTCAAAAGTAATTTGACCGTATGAAATGCATAATATAAACCTAGAAACATATACGTGAGCAGTACTTAAGCACTGTAGTATCGGTGTTAAGACATACCTCTCAAATACTGTAAATCAAGTTAAAAATATCTCAAGACCGATTCTGGTCGTAATGAAACCATGCAAGGGAGTTTTTATGTCCGTTGCAGTTCTTTTGCAACATGAATATAATTATATCGTTATTAATTTCTTGAGATACACGATTCCATATTATATTCCCTTTTAATCAAATTCTAAAAGTATGCTTGTTGACTCCGGTATCACGTTAGTTAAAGACTTCGAAGCTTACAATGTTTAGGGAGAAATGGAATACCGGTGTGTATTTTTTTCTTTAAAGTACCGAGACCAGCCATATACTGTATGTTTATGTTAAGATTTCCCTTCAGTGGTAAAATTAGATATGAATATTCAATACTTAAACGGGCACAGTTAAGACATTAAATATACATATACATATTGTATACAGTACAGTTTGCATACGGTAATATGTTTATGTTACGCGATTAAAAAATAAATAAATAAAACTGGAAGGTCCAGCACCACCATTATGTTTATATGGTTGTTTTTGTTGGTTGGTTGTTATTATGGTTATTAATAATACGATCTATAGTTGAAATCTGAGCCTAAATAAAAAGAAAAAGCAAGTGATTAGGTTTATGAGCAATCTAATTACTTATTCGTTTAAAACGCTATATAAAATAGAGTTTATTATTAATTTGCTGGACAGAGCGGTGAACATTATTATGCATAAGACAAAGATAACGATCCTGATCAGTTTAGACATCTGTGTACGCTGTAAGGTTTTTACTTCTTAAACTTTTAAAATACACGTTTTGAATAGAAAGAAATCCTCTTCCTGGTAGTGTGTATAGCAAACCAGCACGTCTTTTTTCTCCAATCAGAGGGGTGTCAGATAGTGTCAGCCAATCACCATTCTGCGTTGGGTAGCAACGGGTGACTGTTCTCAGGCGGAAGATGTAAACAGCTTAATGTTCGTGTTAAATAATTTTTTTTTAATTCAATTAAACGGGCACAGTTAAGACATTAAATATACATATACATACTGTATACAGTACAGTTTGCATACGGTAATATGTTTATGTTACGCGATTAAAAAATAAATAAATAAAAATGAAAAGTCCAGCACCAGCTGGATTCGAACACACAACCTGCCAGTTGGTAGTCACGCACCTAGACCAGTAGGCTACAAGACAGCTCGCATGATCAGGTAGGCGAAACAGCCCTACACAGCCCTGCCACAGTACACGGATATAATCATACCGTTATTAATTTCTTGAGATACGCGATTCCATATTATATTCCCTTTTAATCAAATTCTAAAAGTATGCTTGTTGACTCCGGTATCACGTTAGTTAAAGACTTCGAAGCTTACAATGTTTAGGGAGAAATGGAATACTGGTGTGTATTTTTTTCTTTAAAGTACCAAGACCAGCTATATACTGTATGTTTACGTTCCAAAATTAATATCGTTTATGGCCTTCACACGCGTTACAGTATGCTCCTATTCTTTTTATGCTCAGCTACTAAGATTTCCCTTCAGTGGTAAAATTAAATATCTACAACGGGCACAGTAAAGACGTTTACAGTAATTCTTTCTACGACAGACCAACGGACCACCAGTGCCCCTGTCGGTCAACCAATCACGCACCGCGGTATCCCGTGTCATCATACCTGCGGTATCTGTACCGCGGTGTCTGTACCGCTCACTTTGAATCGCTGCATCTGTATACAGAATCAAATGTTTTCCTTGTTTTAGCATTTTTAACGTTCTTTATAGAATTTAAATAAAATTTTAACTCCACCTCAAAAGTACTAAAAGAGGGAGTATTATTGGACCATTTGACTTATGAATATGAAATTTACCAAGGATGACTCCTAAATTCATTACTGTATAAATACATGGTGTTTTTCCAAATTTCCTCTTACATAGTATAACAAGATATCAAAATCCATAATATAAAATGTTAGTATTCTAAATTTCCAGAGAATTTGATGAGAATTTAATGTGCTCTGTCTGGCGATCTTTGTCACTAAGGTTGGTGAGTGAGTCGGGGAGCACGTAGATTACGAAGGATTTAACGTGCTACTTTAGTTACAATGGGTTTTGGGAAACACTCACTTAAGATCGAGTTTACGATGTTCTTAGCACTATGATGCTTTCAGGAAACTCACCCCTTGTGAGTAATACTGTACACCCAAACAACAACACACATGCACAGTACACGTATATCTGTATTCGTATAACTTGCAATATTAGGCGAAAAACAGTATTTGCTGTTGTGTTAATATTTACAACAGATAAAAATGTTGAAACAAATCTGAAATCTTTTAACACAAAAGTTATTAACCCTACTGTATTTTACACCTGCATGTGACAGCATGGTCTGCCAAGCATGTGTTGATTATACAGAGGGTGTAAAGATTCATTGAGCACCAGGACACTATTTAACAAAGTGAGATTGCTCTGCTGGATAAATAGTAAAAGTTAGTTTTTACTTTTGTAAGTTTTCTATAGAATGTTAAAATCTTGTTTATACAAGTTATACTTGTATAAATTGTTGCATTTAAAGGAGAAAATTATTGTGTTTAAATGCAATAGTTAATCTGTGAACAATGTTGCATACTATATTAATATAGTCCATAATATATGCAACAATATTGTCCCTTGCAAAGTAGCATTGCCTTTAACAAAAGAATAATATTGTTACACTCCTCCCTTGGAAAAAAAATAATGTAAAGGAGGATGTGTATTTTCTTTCGTATACAGTACATGAAGTAGAGCATAGTATCAGTGAGAATCTAATACGCCCCCAGAACCTAGTAGCTTCTACAGCCATTATATATTATTAGATCGTGAATGTAAAATAAATATTTAACATATTGTGATAAACAAAATAATAAAAACTTATAGTATACATGTTAATTAGATTTTATTATAAGAAAATTAGTTTAATTTAATTTTAATTATTAAAATATATTAGAAATAGTGGCATAACAATTGAATTTAAAAGTAAATTAACATAAAATGCCAGAAATAAAAACAATAATTTTGAATAGTCACTTAAATTTAAAATTTGTAGCGTTCTGTAACCTGCCTTATGTTAAAGTGCATTAGCAAACAGAAGTGTAGACACTGTCATAATTATATCAACTACTAAGAAGAAAAAGGGCAGCAAAAAACATATAAAAACTTAAATTTATTTTTAAAATTTTGGAACTTAAAAATATACATAATGGCTTTAAGATTTGAATTAAAACTAAATATTGTACATGTAAAAAATTTCATTGCGATTTCTGTTTAAGGTATCCTTAAATTCCATTTCTCTTTCCTAGTATCCTGGAGATTGCTGTTCTGTAGGTTCATTCACATTATTACACTGTGATATACAAAACTGACAGAATTACGATTATAGTTTATATTGTATTATATTAAAGTCTTTCTCATACCCAATGGACAATTTGTTAAAGGAGCACGTCAACACTTTTCTAAAATAACCACAGAAAATGACAGAGTTAAAGATGAAGTAAAAAAGGTGGAATACTGTTCAATACTAAAATGTTTTGATTCCTGGCAACCACTACTTACTATACTGTATACTGTATGTCTATTATTTTTCATTATTTATTATTCATAAATTAATATTGTAATATTGTTATTAATATTGAGACATTATTATACTTCAGTTATTTTTATTTTTAGCTCCCAAAATGTCCCTATAGTTACATGATTCCATCGTAATATTCCCTACTAAGCTAATTTTAAAAAGTGCTACACCTTTTTTTACAACATTAACAACCATAGAAAAGGGTAAACCATTACAGTGTTATATAACTAGAAAGAGAACTTCAAAACTTTTCCAAAATAACCACAGTAAGTTGCCAGGTTAAAGATTTTGATGCAGAAAATGTTTCTGGATAAGGTAGAAATACTGGTGAGTACTTTATTTTTATCACTATCAGCTACTGTATATACAGTATGTATAATATATTTATATTAATAAGTTCATATCATTAATGACATTCAGAGACATTATATACTTCTCTTATTTTTGTTTCCAGCTATCAAAAATTCTCTTTAGTTAATATTAAATTCCATATTAATATTCCACATTAAGCAGATTTAAAGAAGTACAGTAGGGAAACAGATTAAACGAATCTTATTTAATGCATGGTAGAGCCTAGTAGGAACTACTTGTAAAAACATAGGAGAATCATATGGAATGTAATAAAATTGATGATATGATTTTTTAGATCTGATAGTGTAGTGCGACAGGTTCAGTGAGGATGGCGATAAGTATTCAGGCTTTTCTAGTACAAACAGTCGGCGCTTTATTTGTCAGACAGGAGTCCAGCTCAGCAGCAACCAGACAAGCAATTAGACCAACCAAAACAGGGTCCAACACACAAGGGTCATTTTGGTACACACTGTACTGTAGGTACTGTATAGGGTGGTAAATGGGCACAGGTATAAAAGGGGTGCAAAACTGGGGGATAACTATCTTACAGTATCCAGGAAACCTCAAACCATGTACAGCCATTCTGGATGGCCAGTGGAGGTTCCCTTGACAGCTTTGGCTATCATTCCCATCCTGCTCCTCATCGCACACTCTAGCCAGGTGCTCTTTGGCCACAAAGCCAGGCGAGGGTGCCAAAGTAGTATTTTAGTAACTGAATAGATTTATCTTTCCCCAGTGAAAAAACATATGGTCCTGGTATCAAAAGAGAATTCTAAAAGCTGACAAGTATTAAAAGGTGTTTAATTTGAGTATTTTTACAATATGAAGCCCCATCAGACAGGTCTCGGTTTCAGAGACAAAGCAGACAAAAAGGAGCCATTTAGTAGATGTTTACAGTAGATGCACTTTGTCTCCCATCTCCAAAATTATTAAAATTTTATAAAAAGATATATATTTAGTGGGTTCACAAAACAAACCATTTTCCTACTGGTATTTAGTAAATCGCGTAGCATATTAAATTTACTTCTCGTCACAGAAAAGGGAATTGCCTGCACAGGAATTTTCAGTAGGAGCCAAATGAAAGTGCATAATTAACACTTTAATGAACCATGCTGAATTGAATATTCACTGGGGAGAATCAAAACCCCTGTGTGAAATTACATTGAGGGGATAAAAAGTAAAAGATAAAAGTATGAAGTTGGGCCACAAGACTTTTACAGACAGATGAGGGAACATTCAAGCTTTTTCTCCTGGGTGGGTATTTAAAACTGCATTGAGAACCACATTGGAAAACTGAGAGAAAAGTCACAGAAGGACTGCTTTTCCTGTCTTATTGGTCTTATTGTATTGTAGACAGAAAGTAGGTCAATTTTCTAGACAGAAAAACAAAACAAGGACACAAGTAATGCTGTTTTCCTGTGTGCAATTGACACATTTTATCCGGAGTAATTTTAGAGAGAATACACTGGGGGTTGTTTTCAGTGTATATAATACATTTTTGTGTCAGTGTTGTATCTCTTTCTTATTCTTTTTACAGATCACTTTTTTGTGTGGAAAGTGTGGAGGGATTCTGTCTAACAGTTTGGCTATGAGTATGTTGACTATGTTTGTGCATGATATACAGTACAGTACTTTGAAGTAAAAATGGTCTATTTTCCAAGACAAATACCTTACAGTTTCCACCTCTTTTAGGTTGGTCAAAACAAATATTTGCTAGCATATAGAAATGAAAGCTTTTCACATCAAATCATCTTTGTAGAAACATCTGCTTTATTAATGTAATGGTAATCACATAAACAAATATAACATGTAACAAATGTACACATTAAATGTAACAAAGGTAATGTGTGTCAAAACTAGCAAAACAACATAAAAGGCTTTTAACTTCATCAAGTACTGTATGTGTTTCATGTTCAATTTGCTATATTCTTGTATTATTGGTCAATGATTTTCATTTTAAGGGTGTATTTAGTCATTGGTTCCTTCAGAAAAAATGTTGCAATTACACTCATTTGTTGAAAGGAATAAAATGAATATGCAACTAAGTCATAGAATGTGTTTTACAGATAGTGTGTATGAGTCATTTCACATTGATATTACAAATATTAGGGAGACTATAATCTCCAGAAAATACCGTAATTGAAATAAGAAATTATTTTTGGATGAGAGTGGAATTAGGCTGTGTGGTTGGTTGGTTCTCATAACCTGTAAATAGGCAGCCACTTGGAGTTTATCAAAACATCTTCTGCAAAAATATTTGTTTCAAATATATTTTTTGCAGATGATAAATAATGCCCTATTGATGTGCTGCTATTCAAAATGACAATTTCAGCACAATTGTTTGCTGAAACACACTGTACTTCAGACTTTTCTTATCTTAGTATAGTACATCGACAATATTTGGAAAATTATATGAAGCAAGTATGATTTTTCTTTTTGGTATTGAAAGAAAATGAAACAAAGAACCTAGGAAAAAATCAAAGGCAATAAAGAAGTGCTTTTAAGACTAAATGGGGGGTGTGGGGGGAGCACTTATTTACAGAGGGATCATGACCTGGAAAGCTGACTACCTAAGATATTGATGGTAAAACCCTGAAATGGTCTAAATAGTAGCTGGATTAGAATTATATTATCATGTAACCACTTGCAATCAAGTGAGCTAGATCAGGTGATGACCTCTATTCATTGGTAGCCCTTATTGTGTTCTTGAGTTCTGGTAATGAATATAAACTGCTGCATTATATTTCCATTTGGAATTTTGATCATGTGCATTATACAGTATCTTCCTACTTGCCTTAAGACCATCAGGTTTATTTGTAAGCAGATCTCATAATAATTTATAATAGTTGTTTTTATTAGTCGTTTACTGTCAGAACTGAATCATATTCACAGGCAGTCTCAATACATTCAGTATATTGTGGAGGATTTTTCTTTGGATATTAATATTGTTTTGCTAGCTATATTCTTTGTTGGTAGGTTAGATGTGGTACTAGCCTTAAAATCACTTTCTTTAAAGAAATGTCTCTTTATATTAAAAATAAAGATCAAGTCCACTATCTGTGCAGCAAAGATTTACCCTTTCTGTTTAAATAGGCATTTTTGTGACTATTTGTGTCAGTCTAGTTATTCAAAAATACGTTATAACTCATAAATTGTGGACATGAGGACTAGTGGACAACTATTTTATATGTTCAGGTGGGTTGTAGTAGATCTTCACTTGTAGATGTAGTAGTGGAAAGTGTCCCTGACCTCTACAAGCGATACATTGATGACCTCATCAGTGCTGCCACATGCTCTAACGACCAGCTTGAGTGCTTTCTGCATCACTTCATCAACTTCCACCCTTCCCTCAAATATACAGTTAACATATCTTCCACTACTCTTCCATTTCTAGACATCAACTTCTCCATTAACTACCCCCGACTCTCTACTTTGGTCTATTACAAACCCACAGATTCACACACCTATCTCCTGTATAGCTCATTTCACCCAAAACACAGTAAAGACTCTCTCCCTTTTCACAGTTCCTTCGGCTACGACAATTATGCAGCAACAACATCGATTTCCAGAACGAAGCCCTCAAGATGTACTCTTTTTTCTTTAACAGAGGATACCCTAGCAGAGTTATTGACAGGGCCCTTGCCTGAGCCAAAAACACCCCTCGGACCATCAACTCGATCAGGAAGTGCCGCCATAACAACTGCATTCCTTTAATGCTTCCCTACCGCCCCAACACAATTCCTATCCCCAGGACTATTAACGACAACTTTTCCTTCCTACAGGATGATCCCTCCATTGGGACCCTCTTTTCTGACCACCCCATCATCTTATATCTCTGACCACGTAATCTGCACAACCTTCTTGTTCACAGCTCCCTTGACCGCCCTCAGCAACCATCCACACCAGGCACTTTCCCTCGCAACAGAGCTCGCTGTATCACCTGCCAGTACATATCTAACACCACACTCATTCAAGGCACCTAAGGACAATTCCGGATCACTCAGATGACATGTTGTACCTCCAGTAACCTTATTTGCTGTATCTCTTGCAGTAAATGCCCAGCCATCTACATTGGAGAAACAGGAAGGAGACTCGGAGACCTCTTCACAGAACATGTTAGGGCTGTGAAAATTAAAGATTTCTCCAAGCCCATTGTTTCTCATTTCACCTCTGATGGCCATGATCACAATAATCTCTCCGTCTGTGTTATCAAAGATGGTTTTCTTAACTTGTACATCAGAAAAACTACAGAAACTAAAGTTATCCTGCAGCTAGGATCACACCTCCCCCCTTCTCTCAACGACAGACTACTTTTCTTCTAAATTCTCTCTATTCATTGTACAGATGTTAGCCATTCAAAATGCACGGTACAAACCCGTACTGCGGGCATCTACCCATGCGCCACCGCGCCCTACCGCGGTACGTGATTGGCCAGCCAAAATGACCGACAGGGGCACTCGTGGTGCGTTGGTTGGTTGTGGAAAGATTTAATCATTTAATCTCTTTACTGTGCACATTTTAATCCACTTAGTATTGAATATTTATATGGAATTTTACCACTAAAGGGAAATTTTAGTAGCTGAGCATAAAAAGAATAGGAGCATAACGCATCTAAAAGTCATAAACAATATTAATTTAGGAACATAAACATATTATGTCAACTGTATATTGCTGGTCTTGGTATTTTAAAGAAATACACACCAGTATTCCATTTCTCCCTAAACATTTTAAGCATCAAAGTCTTACATGTGGTTATTTCGGAAATGTTTTTATGTGATCCTTGCTCCTTCTGACCATGTTACTGTATGTTTATACAGTATACAGTACTTTGTGAGAAAAGTGATAGTTTTAAGCTTTTCTGCGAATATGCTCGATATCGGAGTAAACAGAAGCATACTTTTAGAATTAGATTAATAGGGAATATAATATGGAATCGCGTATCTAAAGAAATTAATAACGGTATAGCTATATTCATGTACTGTTGCACAAACAGTAGTATAAGACTTTCCATTGAGATGTGCTTGTCACATGATTGCCTTGGTGGTGTGATCTCTTAAGTGACTGAATTTTAACCCTGAGGTCAAGTGTTCAAACCCAGCTGTCGCCATCAGTTTTCTTTTAACCAATAAACATTTCTTTGAAAAACTAAAATATTATTGGCATTATATTGACATTTTTTATATTTCTAAATATCACAACATGTTCGTACTGTATGTACACAGCGGTAGGGTGCAAATTCTCTCTCTCTCTCACTCTCTCTCTCTGTGTCTACATTGTAAAGAAATCAGTTTCACAGGTATTTCCAAAGTAGAATAAGGGCAAGTCCACCTCCCCCACTCACTTTTTTTCTTAGAAAAACAGATTCACAACGCGAAGCTGTGTCAGTCTTCTGTGTAAAAAAAATCGGTTTGAACACCATGGGTGCTGGTTTTAAGACGTTGCTGAGTAAGGGAATTTTCCTGCTGTCAGCGGTATTGTGTATATAGTTGACCCTTACCTGAATAAAAACAGGACATAAAGAAAGGGTTTTAGAAATCAAACAAAGCTTTATTCCTTTGTTTTGTGGTCTGGGTAATTGGAGGCTAAGCTGTTATGCTTCCTATGGTGATATACGGGTTTTTTGCAGGAAGCCGAGACAAGCACATATCAATGGAAAGTCTAATACTACTGTTTGTGCAACATTACTTATTCCTTTGCAACTTTTATAAATGCCTCAGATGATGGTCAGCTTTTTATTTGCATTGTCACCTTTTCTATATACAGCTATTTTGAAAGTGTTAGTTTTGTTAACTTGTTAACACATGACATATTATTTTGGTAGATTAATCCTCTGAAGTTGCTAATTATTCCTTTTGGACCCATAAGAATGGTTAAGTTGCATGTGATGTAAGAGGTTCATAACAAAAAATAGGAGAATATTTTTGTGGACTGACAGATGGAATAAAATACACACTTGCCAAAAAATAACCACTGCAATACCAAATGCCTTGAACATTATTGCAACATAGTCTTACTCACTTCATTAGAGACATTCTTTTCTGTAGTTATTGATTGTTTCTTAGATATCAAAGAAATCCCTACCTATTAAAATTAAATTTAAGGCCACTGACATTTGCTGTGGTTTCTCTAGATAATTGACTTGTTCTAAAATGAACATTACATTTTATTCTTATGCACTTCCATCCAGCAATTGATAAGGATTTTGCATTCCAAGGAGTGACAGATATCATTGTTCAGGTCCAGGGATAAAAACAAACACTTTTTTATATTTTTTGCCTGTGTTTATTACCATGTCTTGCTTAAAAAAGTGATCATTTGAACAGACACACATTTGCTGAGTTTGTTGAAATAATAAAGCTTTAATGGAAATACTTCTTTTCTCTGTTTACTCACAAATCAAAAGAACAAAGAATTTTGTTAGAATGGTTTTGCTTAAATCTTTATCCTGTTTTAAAGATTTAAATTATATAACACTCCTGAAGACACAGCGTGTAAAAAATATATATATATTGTTACAAATGGGGGGTTACGGAACTGGTGAAATAATTATTCATAACCCCCAGCTTGTACGTGATTTCTAATGATATACCTGAGCGGCTGGTATAATTAGAGGCACGGGAATTCTTTATTCTCTGGCACAGCTTTGTTGAGAGGAGTAATAATCCAGGCACACTTGGTTAAAACAATTTTTTATTACAATAAATTACACAATACACAAAACATACAACACACAAAGTTACATTATATATAGTATTTACAGATAAGGCGTTTCAGAGGCCTAACATTCTGGTCACCCAGAAAACCCAAGACTGCTGCTAACCACTAAACTCTTAATATGCCTACAGAGGCCATAAAAGAGATCAGCTGCCTTCTAACAAAATACAAAGCAACCTGCAGTTAAATCTCTCTCCCTGCACCCTGGATGCCACAAAATAAATGGGCGCCTATATCCCTATCCATAAAATGCACCTAATCAGGAAAGACATTTCTATGTTTTACTCAGGAAACCCAAGTTCCCTGATAACACAGAAAAGCACGCTCTAAAAAGGTTCAAATTCTTAGCTCCAGTCAGGTTTGATTTGGATGATCAAGTAGAGGCTCTCGACTGTGCAAGCTTCAGGTCCCAAGTCCCAACTCTTATGGACTCCCCTCTGTTCTCCCTGCTCCCTTTGTTTTTTCCTTCTTCCTCCCCTCTTTTCTCTCGTGCTCTTAATGTGATCTTATATTGTCTATTTCTGTGCTGCCCCTTGCCAATTGTTAATCCACAACTTCCCTAGGTATACTGTACTCAGATAAACTTTACCATTGTTTCTGTTCAAGGGACCCCCCAGACCTTAGCACACATCCTCACTCCTTTGAAGTTAGAAGTATTTACTCTTCCCAGTGTCACAAACTTTATCTTAAATCTAAGAAACCCAAAGCTGTAACAATTTATTTATATATCTTATACTGTATATTTATTTTATATGAGACTATCATACTTTGAAAATTGCAGCCTTTTTTCTTGCTTTAAAGGGTTCAGGGATGTTAAAAAAGCAAATGTTTCACAGCTTCCAACTGTCATCTTTAAAACATGATTGACAATGAAATTAAGATGGATATTTAAGATGGATGTTCTTTATGAGTCATGGCAGCATTCTTACTCAAAATTTCAAGTAAATACTTGCAATAGATGCACACGGCTATCACATTACAGGTTATTATCTTTAATTCCCCAAATAAAACATTTATCAAAATGAAAGCTTTTGCTTTCACACCCTTATACAGCAGTGAGAAAAAAGTTTAGAACATAATTATATCTTTATGAAAGATGAAGATAACCTGATTAAACGGTATAACACAAAGACATAATACATATAAAGTATTTGCATTATATCATAAATATCCTTGTGTGAATAAGTATGTGAACATTAGATTCAATAATTGGTGGCACATCCTTGAGCAGCAATGACTTCAGATAGACATTTCCTATACATGCCATACATGTTTCTCTTGCATTAGCTTTTAGGAATGTTGGCTTGTTGTTCCTTATTCAACTGCTTCATGAAGGTGATATTTGAGGGTTTCCTTACATGAACAGGTTGGTTAAGTTCCTGCTATAATATTTCAAGTCTTTGTCTGTATTTGGACAATCCAAAATGGAAAATGTCTTCTCCTGTCATTCTGTTGCTCTTATGTTTAGGATCATTGTCTTGCTGTATGACCCACTTTCGGCTTAGCTCAGCTGACATTATCCTCCTCTTTCTGAGGTTCTCTAAAAAAAATTTGATTGTATTTTTTTTCCATTAACTTGTGTGGTGAGGACCAAACTCACAAAGATTGTATACATTAAATAGAATAGGGTTGCCCAGAGTCAGTCCTTGTTTACTTGATAAACAATTGTTTAACCACCTAAATCTGATCATCCCCTTAACTTTGCTAATTAAACAGTTCACTTGCTGTCACATTAAATATTTATTTGTTTCTGCTTCATAAACCATTGCATCTCAAAACCCATTGAATTAGTTCATATAAAACCTTTTGGTTAGTTAAGAAAAAAACCCAATTTTAATTAAAATGGGGTATTATGGTAGGAAATTGTAATTCCCAAAATTATATTGGAGTTCACAATCTTCTCCACACTACAAACATACATGTAACATAGTGCACCTAACACTCAGACTGACTGCAGCATACATGGTACACAAAAACCTTGATTCCACCTCTTCTGTATGGAGAAAACGACAGAACATCTCAGGAATGTTTCATCCATGGCTCCATCAGATTGAATAAAGACTGGACTAGGATTGAATGTGAATTATGTTGTCAGTATATACCTTATATTATACAGTCTTCTTCTTCTTCTTTTTCACAGCCTTAGTCCCAGACTGTCCTGGGGTCAGCTGCTTTGGTTGCTCTTCTCCACTTGTCTCTGTCGAGCACATCTTCCTCACTCACTTCACATACCTCCATATCTTTTCTCACACAATCTATCCATCTCTTTCTAGGCCTGCCTCTTCCTCTGTTACCTTCCACCTCAAATTCCATTACCCTCTTTGTTACTTCCTCAACGTCCCTCCTCATGATATGTCCATACCACCGTAGCCTCGCCTCTCGCATCTTCTCAACCACATCCACCACCCTACATCGTCTACGGATTACCTTATATTATACAGTACAATCACAAATTGCCTACAATGCAAATTCTAGAGACAATAATTTTCTAATTTGTCAGCTTTATAATCATATCAGAAAAATACATTTATTTTTGTAGCCCAAGAATGTACAGTATGTTGATCATTTAAAAAGTTAGTCCTGTCCTATTGAATGTGAAGACTCAAAATACTCAAAGAAAATAAAACCTAAAGGACTGCTGATGTTTTTTTTCTCAGCTCCTATGTTTGAGCTGTGTTTTTAGCTGGTCATGTTTTTTATTGAACTTACTCAGCACCCATTGTGATTTAAAACTCAGGAGACAATCTGGTTTCAGATTTCTGTGACCTTTTGTTTCTGTTTTACATAATTTGTCCGATTAAAGCACTCTCTTGGCATGCTGTATGTACTGCAAATGCTCCTCAGACTTGATTTTGAGAATTTGCAGACAGGCAATCATCCCCTCTTAGTTAAAACTAAGGCAATAAAGGCAGATGTCATTTAGCATACATGAAATTCCAAAATGGACACTATCAATGTACTGTAAAATATCCTGTTTTAACACTTAATAATAACAATTCAATACACTTATGTAGTGATTTTCTGGATACTCCACTCGAAGTGCTTTACAGGTGATGGGGACTCCCCTCCACCACCATCAATGTGCAGTGTTGCAATGTTATGTCTACGTGCAGCACCCAACTGGGTGATGCGATGGTAGCCATAGTGCGCCAGTCTGCTCACCACACATCAGCTATCAGTGGGGACGACAACAGAGTAATGAAGTTCATAGATTGGGATTATTAGGACGCCATGATTGGTAAAGGACAATGGGAATTTTGGCCAGAATACTCTTTTCAAGAAATGCCCTGGGCTTGAATCGCTACTCGCCTCTGCTTCTGCATAACAACAGAACACATAAGTATTGAGAAAGAAGAATAACTTGGATATGGTCAGTGAGAAGAAGTCCCATTTTCTGCTGAAAAGATGCTCAATTTATTTTATGCTTTCTGCTCATGTGTGTTCACATTCTTTGTCAAGGGTTTGATTGAAAACCTCAGATTTCTACTATAAATGTCTATCCATAGTATATTTGTGCTGTATGTTCAGTTTGTCCACATTTTCAATTCAATTCAACTTTATTGTCATTAAACTTACACAGGTGCATAGTATAATGAAAAGTGTTTCTCATTAGTCACTCAGGTGCATTATATAAATAGGACAGAAGATAAGACAATAGACAGTAACACAATAGCAATAACAGTAACATGTAATAACATAACATAAATAACATGTAACATGTATAACATGTAATCAAGTAATCATGTTAATCAAGTTACCATGCTAACAATGTATTTACTTTGTTTTGAAATGTGTTATTCACAGCATTTCTTGATCATTGCCACAGTTCCAGTTACCATTAATCTTAACAACCAATCCTGGTAATACCTCCTCAGCAAAACTCTCTGTAGATGCTTTTTAATTATAGCCCATAGACACATGTATTGCTTCAAAACTCTGGACCATAATGTTATTGAACTTTTTTTGTCTGTAAGAAACAACAGAAGTAATGAACTAAAGCAGAAGTTAAGAGAGAGCAAGGACGCCTACAGGAGGAAGGTAGAGGACAAGCTGCA
The DNA here is from genome assembly GCF_059453375.1 of Lepisosteus platostomus. Lineage (NCBI taxonomy): Eukaryota > Metazoa > Chordata > Actinopteri > Semionotiformes > Lepisosteidae > Lepisosteus > Lepisosteus platostomus. Next base: position 20,837,376 of record NC_142617.1, read on the forward strand.
AAGGAATAGGGTGAGGGATGTATGGAGCAGCATGAGAGAGATCACTGTCTTCAAACAGGCTGGGGGTGCAATGGAGGGGAACTTGGAGATGGCTAACGAGTTGAACCAGTTCTTTAACAGGTTTGAATCGGGGCCCTCTGTGGCTCAACACCCATCCCCCCACAGCCACACGCTCCCTAAGCCTTCACAGCTGTGACTGCCCAACACCTCCTCCATCCCCCCACAATTCTGGCCACCTACAGCTACAACCCCCAACAGCTATTCACCCCCCCATCCCCCACAGCTGCCACTCTCCAACACCTCCGCCATTAGCACCTGCAGCACTGAAAGTGCTGTGAGCACCATCCTCCAGGCCAGGCTGACCATCACGGCTGACCAGGTTAAGAGGGAGGTGAAGAGGCTGCACCAGGGTAAGGCCAGAGGACCAGATAACTGTCCCAGAGTTCTGAGGGCTTGTGCTGATCATCTGAGTGAAGTGCTCCAGCGACTGTTCAACCTGAGCCTGCGCTTGGAAAAAGTCCCTGTGCTCTGGAAGACATCATGCCTGGTCCTGGTACCAAAGAAAGGGCGCCCCTCTGTCCTCAATGACTACAGACCAGTTGTGCTGACTTCTCACGTCATGAAGATACTGGAGAGGCTGGTCTTATCCCACCTGAGACCCCTGGTTAGTTCATCACTGGACACCCTACAGTTTGCCTACCAGCCCAGTGTTGGTGTGGAAGGTGCAATCATCTACATGCTGCAAAGGGACCTGGAGGTAGTGGCTGAGAGGAGAATGGTGTCCAAACTAGAGGCCATCATGGACAACGTCTCCCATCCCCACTATGACATGCTTGTAAAACTGAAGAGCATGTTCAGCAATAGACTGATCCATCCACGGTGTGACAGGGAGCGCTACAGGAGGTCATTCTTGTCTTCTGCCATAAGACTGTACAATGCATCCACCTTGCTTCTGGGCAGAGGCAAGATTGACAGTGACCTGTTTCTGGACTGAACAGTAAACTGATACATCTGTTCTTTTTCTTTTTCCCATTTACAACCGTTTTTGTGCAATATATGCCAGGGACCTGTGCAAAATGTTTATATTTATATTGTGCAATACAACTTTTTTTGTGTACTGTTCTGTTCTGGTTTGTTCTTTGTGTGTTCTGGACTGTGAGTAACTCTTCTTAGTGCACTTCTCACTGTACTGATTGTATTGTATGTATTGGATTATTATTATTGTATCATTCGTTACACTGTTGCTGTGTTGTCTGTGTTAAGCTGCTGTTGCACTGCAATTTCCCTCACGGGATCAATAAAGTATCTGTGTATCTAATGTTTCATTTTAGTTTACTTCAATTTATAGAAAACTAATATAGGGCCATTTAGCTGAAGTGGTGTCAGAAGATGGAGTCATAGAAATGTCTTAATCTTTAGGTTACTGAATATCAATGATTGTTGCCTCTTTGGAATTACACTCACATTGCACTGAGACAGTAAAGTGTGAAACACCACATGTACAAATCTACTGGGCAACACAGAAAAAATGAAGATCTTATTTTCATGACAAAGTATGAAGTGCCTTTAAGTATGTGTGCCTTAAAGGGGGCTATTGGGAGAAATGAAAAGCCAAATTCAAATCTCTTATGAAGAGCCAGCAGCAGTTTTCATTTATTCCAGAATGTAATATAAAAAATGCAACATGAAAGCTTTACTTGAAGAAAATGTGTTACATTTTCATAAATGAGAATGGTTTCAAAATACCTCAGACTTTATCCTTTTCATGTTTTATTTATTGTAGCTTCAAAACTGTGATTTATTAGCCACGTGAAACCAAAATGTATTCCATGTATTATTATACCAGAGTGTAACTAAAATTATGATGTGCACAGCTCAGTCACAGTATTATTAAAGAAAAGTGCCACAGAAATAACTTGACACTGGAGAACTCAATGCCTTAAAGGGAATTTGGGAAGATGCTGTAAAAATTACTGCCTGGAAGGAATATTACACATTTATTGGATATATAATAGGAAACGAAATATCTCTGTTCTTAATATAATGCCGTAGGTTATTGTCCTATAGGCCAGTATTCATTACTTCTGTTTCTTACAGACAAAAAAAGTTCAATAACATTATGCTCCAGAGTTTTGAAGCAATACGTATGTCTATGGGCTATAATTAAAAAGCATCTACAGAGAGTTTTGCTGGGGAGGTATTAACAGGATTGGTTGTTAAATTGCTTCTTTAAACTACATTTCAATAAATTTGTCTTTTATACCTATCTGTTTTATGACCACATCCAAAGAGTTTTTCCAGCTTTTTCTAAGGTTAATTTTAAAGTGGCCATGATGTTGAAGTTATATTCTTATTCATTTACTTACTGGTCAACATTAAATCATTCTCTTCTTTTTTAACTTAGTTGGAAAAAGTGGTGTGTTCATTGGGCTCAATTTCTCAGTTTAACATGAGCAAGAAACATGAAAAACGTACTCTACACTTCATCACTGAATAATGAGGTTTAACAGAACTTTTTCATTAGAACTTTAAGATCTCAATGAGAAGTCAATCACTCTATCTAGTTTGTTTCATTGCTAGCAGCTAAGTGATCTTAAGGGCTCTTGAAAGAAACCAGGCTTTCAGCTTGTTCCAGATTTCTGAAATCTTTTGTGGAGACAAATGTCCATCCCTTGCTCAGTTCCAAATATTCTTCTTTATGGTTTCCTAATGCAACCTCTGGATAGTGTTAACCTGTTGGTTCTGAAGAAGTCCACTGGGTTAACTAAGTCAGCAATGATTTTAAATACTTGAATCATGTCCCATCATAGTCTATTCTGTTTTGAGACTAAAGGAGTCCATATCTTAAATCTTTCTCTTCATTAAATGTCAGTCTTGAATGTGGTCTTTTTGAATTTCCTTCAATGCTCCTCTAACATTTGTTAATTTTGCTATTTTGTCATCAAAGGAACAAGCAAAGGTTTATTCCATGTTGAAAAGAGAAGAAAAGAACCACAAAGTTTTGACTGTGGAGCCTTCTTCGGATGTGTTTCTTTTCTTCTCTTTTCAGCATGGAATAAACCTTTACTTGTTCCTTTGCACCCTATGCATGCTGACGCAGCTACTCACCTGAACTATTTTGTCATCATCTGCAAACCAGACTAGTTAATCAACTTTCCCACAGTCTAGACAAGTGATAAGAACTAGGAAGAGCAGTCACTCCAATACAGATCTCTTTACAGTTGTTGAATACGTCAATCATCTATTTTCTGAGCATTCACCCTTTATTTTTACCATTTTCTGTAAATTAAAATGAACACTCCCAACATGTGTATGATTACATTTCCTCTATTTCCCTTTGGGATCAATAAAGTCTCATCTTATCTTATTATGCTTAATATATATTGCCTAGATGCTATACATTTTTATGATGTTCCATATCAAAAACCTTCTGAAAACATACCTTATCATGTGTGCTGGTTAATTCCTGTTTTTTATTATCCAAAGAACAAGCTAATTAACCTAGAACTACCTTTTCTAAATTCACATGTAGTATCCCATTGTGATATTGATGATTCTCTAGTTCTAATTATCATTGCCATATCACAGGTAACAGACTTAAGATATATGGCACTAAATTAATGTGTGTTATTTTTAAAGGATGAGCATTATTTTAACAATTTTCCTGTGTATGTTTATTATCCCTGGCCTGAATAACTGCTGTAAGAATTTTGGTAATGGCCCATAGGTAACATTTCTTGCTTTGTGTGTGATTTGTAGAAAAGTTTTGGTATTCTTCCATTTGATTCTTCACTACTTTTTAATTTGGTTTTTTCAAAGGCCCCAAAACCTGATTGACTCATTTGGCCTTAAATTAAAGGAAGACAGTTCCAGGGTTGAACAAATACTCTGACCTTTTAACTTCTCAGGTTGTGTAATTTCTACCTACTTTCAAAAACCATGGGCTCCTCTAAGCCACTGTCTGAGGACTTGAAAATGAAGACAATTCACTCTAACAAAGCAGGGAATGGCTATAAACAGGTCTCTAAACACTTTCTTGTTTGTGACTACTCCACCTACAGTAGCAATTATAAAAGACAATAGGCCCCTTACTTCCTTGCCACTGGTTCCTTTCATCTCCCAGAATCACCAGTAAACATATACGCTGACAGCAGACATTAGTGCAGTATAAATGCCCTTTTTATTTCCTAAAGATGCAACAGATTTTATTTGATAAAGATCCCATAAGCACCCCATTGGACCCCAGTTACCCAAAATATGTCCCAAGTTAATTCAGTCCCAAAGTTCTGCTCTCAGTGTAGCTCTTTGGTAGTTCTTGGGCATCTTCCCTCAGCCCAACCACCACAAACAACATAGTTCCTTCGTGCTACTGCCTTAATTGACTTCTTCGAGTCCAATGTCAGGTAGGAGAGGCAGTAGATGATGCCACAGCCTTCCTCAGCTGCTCCAGTGCTGTTATCCAAAGGGTCACTATCTGTCCTGGCTGGGGCATTTATGCCCTCTAAAAATAGCTCTTTCAGGTAGTGGTGTCCAAATATACAGTAGCTGGGTGTACTGATGCATCTTACAGTCAAACCTGTTTGCAACCCAACACATTTTAACTGTCAGAAACATCATTATGAAATGGAAGTTGAAAGGAACTGTTAAAGTCAAGGCAAGTTCCAGAAGACCCAGGAAAACCTGTGGTCAGGCCTGCAAAGCAGAACCCACAGATCACTGCAGAAGACCTGCATAAAAGTATATCTACGACTGGAGTAGTTGATCTGTATGGGAGAATTCACAGAAGGGAATCTTTCTTAAGAACTCATCACAAAATTTCATGTTTAAAGTATTCAGAACAAAGCCTTGATAAGCCTAAAACATTTTGGAAAAAGTGCTGTGGTCTGCTGATACAAGAATTGAAATTTTTGGCCACAAATTCAGAAGATGCATTTGGAGAAAAGAACACCTTGCCATCCGTTAAGCATGAGTTGTATCTATTATTCTTTGGAACTGGGAGGAAATGTAGTGGAACAGGAAAAATTGAGTAGGTGGACGGAAGAATGAATTCTACTAAAAAAGTAACAAATGTCCCAGTCAGTGAAGAAGTTGAAGCTGAAAAAAATGGATATTTCTGCAAGACAATGATCCAAATTATATTTCAAAATCAACCATGAAGTACTTACAGGGATTCACAGTCCCCAGACTTGAAAATCTGGGGAGATCTCAAATATGCATTGCTTGCAAGAAGACCTAAGACTATTTCTGAGCTGGAAGAGTTCCTAATGCAAGAATAGAAAGACTCTATTCTATTCAGCTGTAATTTCTGCCAAAGGAGATTTTAGGAAGTATTGACTGACAGGGTGTCCTAACTTTTGTATGTTCCATAATCACTGCTTTATTATTTTGATTATCTACAAAACTGTAAATAAATACCAGTTGTGCCTTAAATTTTGCAGAAAGTTATGTTTATACCATGCACAGTTTGTGTCAAATTCTTTTCACTTAGATATTTACCGAAACATGCAATTTGACCAGGGGTGCCTGCAATTTTTGCAGACAACTGTAAGACTGCATTCTAATAATAAATTTGAATTTGGTTGTCTATAACACACTTCTCACTAAATGCATTTGCATGTTTTTAAGTGTAACCTTTCTGTCTTCTATCTTTGCTGTTTCTACAATGCATTTTTGTCTATCGTCTTGTATTTTTTGCCATCTGTCTTGATTAGCCATGTTTCTGCAATTCAAATCATATTATATTTACACTTTAGCTGTAGCTTCTACATCTTGCATTTAGTTCTTCATACTCCAGGCATTTTTCCTTTGTGTTATTTTTTAGTTTTTATGCCCTGTTTATCTCCTTTATAGTCTGGATTCTTTCCATTTCCATTGTAATTAAATGTTTTTTCAAGACATTAAAACACAGTATATTAGCACTGGTGACTCAGAATTGTTCTGTAAACACATTTAAAGGTGAAGGTGTGAGGCAGCAAATCAGAAGGCAGTACAGCAAAAAAAAAAGGACAAGGAATTTTGTTTTTAAATGTGATTATCTGAATGCTTCTAGTCAGGTTCCTATCCATATACAGTACTTCAACAATGTGAGTGAAGTGAGAGCAAACTAATACAAAATCACAATGATATCTACCCAATAGTAGTTTTTGACCCAATGAAGTGCAGATAATCTTACAGGGCACTTCACCCAGTCGGTGATGACCCAGTGTGCACATTCAAATATTTCTGCAACTTTTAAAATGTGTGTCTGGGTGTTAGTTAATCTGTCAAGTTTCAAGTGAATCAGTGCGGCCACATGCAAGACAAAGGTGGTCTGATTTGTGCAAAAAAAAATTAGACTACAACATTCAGCAATTTTGGTTTATCCAGGGGTCCAATTTCAGTAGAAGTTAATTATACGATCACTTTGCGGCAATATTATTTGTGACTATTGTACATCAATTAGCCAAACAATTCTAAAAAAGGAGCAGTTTTTTTCAGCTATTGCTGTGACAATTTTTCCAGTGTGGGTGGAAAAATTGTCACAGCAACTTGTGAGGTGCAAATAAGGAGCAGCTTTGGCTTTTCACAAAATCTGTCAAGTTTGAGTTGTTAGAACAAAGTCATGCATCTTGGTATACACAGGGATGATAGCATGTCAAACGATAATGTTATGCTTACAAGAATGTTATAGTATTTTTCACTTTAGAGTCTATTACCTCTATTGTTTCTAAATAGCAAAAGTCAATGTAATAGTCATTGTATCGTGAGCAAAGAAAAATAAATGATAGCCGGAGCCCCATTTTCTCACATATTCACCCTGCTGATACTAGAATTAGACCTTTAACATTTAGAGTTAATTAGCCAAACAATATGTCTTATGTAACAATTTGGACTATGTTTCTCTAAACAGGTTTCTGACCCATTTAAGGCTTAAACATTATTGTAGAAACCTTTCAGGTACAAACTAGAGAAAGCTGTGTTGTTAATGAAATGAAAATAAGAGGCCTTACAATCACTATAGACTTCCTACACTGTTGCTACACTGTTGTTTCTCTTTCTTAATTAGTAATACAATAATATATTTAGTTTTATATATTATATATATATATTAGTTCTGCAGTCAGTGAAACATGTTTTCCAGGTATTCTTGCAGGTTCTAAAACTCTTACGCAAAATAATTATGGCAAAAGAGATTAGGTGGTGGACAGATCAAGAAAGATCAAATGAGAACAGAAAAAAAAATTAGTATAGTTAGAGTTTTAGTCTACTTGCAAAAGAGAAAGTTATAGTAATGAGACAGTAAATCTAGAATATTGTTACAGTTATTCTTAATAAAGACACTTTCCAGCTTTCCAGCTGGTGTTACCTTTGAGCAAGGAACACCACTCAGGTTGCTTTAGAAAAATGTGCAGCAGTATAAATTGCAAACATAATAACATAAGCTGATTTGGATAAAAATTGATGTTGATAAAAATCATCACAACTAATTAATAAGTAGACAAGGACCTTAAGGTAGTAGGCTGAATTTGAATTTATGAATAGCAGATTACAGAATACATTGTGTACAGTATATGATGTAATAAGCAAAGCAGTTACAAAGTGCAGAGATATTTTAAAAATATCTCATTGTGTAAAGACACCCTCTGATGTGAGACTTTTTTTTAATACTTTAAAAGTCAGGTTCTGTGAAATTTCATTTTTTCAGTACAATGTTTCCCATTGAAGCATAATGAAAGATTAAAAACCTTTTTCAACTTATCATAACAAATAATAAAAACTCTGTAGAGTGTAGAGTGCTGAATCGGGATAGCACCCTGTATGTTTTACTATTTTTAATGTAACTTTAAGATCCAACAATGTAATTACTGCAAATTATTATTTTAAACACCAGGTCTGGGGCTTCATTAAAGCTTTGTCAGCAATAATAAATATCCTAAAAAATCTGTCTTAAATAATGGCTTTAATATAATTCTTGGGATCATGTTCCCCTCTGAAAGCCATTACCTTTCAGTGAGTGGCATATACCTCTTTGTCTGGAGGGCAGAATGAACAGCAGCCCATATTTTTCTTAACCGTGATATGAAAGCATTAATTTCCTTCAGCTGCCTTGACAGAATGCAGTGCTGAGGGGCAAGTTAATACAAAATGATCACATTTTCACTCATAATCAATATAGCTCTGTGACAGTGGGCACCTATTTTTCATTTCAGCATTCAGCAGGAGAGAATGATATGTAGTTTTCTGTGTGAAGGGGTCTTTTCAGAAAGCTGAGATGGAAATAGCATTTTAACAAGTGGCTGAGGAAGCTATTGATTACCTCTGCCGGTCTCCACCAAGGCTGACAGATCTGGGAAGGTTGCTCCCTCTCTCTGCTTGTTGAAACCTGGGTAATTTGAAAAACTGTCACTTTCCCCCAGGCTGATTAGAAATGTAAATATTATATATAGAAATGTTATGTTGTTGGCAAATACAATTTACAAACATCCCCCACCCCAGCCTCCATTCTCCTCCCAGGCCTGCTCATCTGAACCGCTCCTTTCCATAAAAGCTTCTGATATGTTCAGCTTATTGTAGAAACCCAAGAAGTGCCAGACTGCATTCCTTGCCATGAATGGCAGCTGCCTTACGTTCAACATTTATGTTTTTATGCTTAAACAGTGTCTTTCTAATTTGAATTAAATGAAGCCAAACTCAGTATTTTCAACTTCTCTGTTATCTGTGCACAGATAAATACAGTCTTCCATTACAACACAGAAGATATGCTTTGAAAGCAAAACAAATATTTTCCTTATATCATCTTATATGTTCAAGCTGTCCATGGGAACATACCAGAAAACAGTTATCTGAGATTTAGCAACTTGTCTTCATTGATTATTATTCCCTGCACATTAACATATTGCAATACATAGTGGGAGTACAGAACTCACATTCTCCTCCACTGTTCAGGCAGCCATGTTATCATTTGCATAATGTAAATTAAATCAACCTTTGTCTGTGGGGAGTATTTCATATACTCCACAAACTACAGCATACCATCTTCGAAGGACATGTAGGACACGATTTAGCAAAACTGCACATTCAATTGCAAAAGGGAAAGGAAAGTATTAGTGAATCACTTTATACATGAGATTACAGTTTTTTAAGTAGATTTATATAAGCAGTAGTGAATAGCACATTGTGTCAGTACGCACCTGCAAACAGTACACAGAGGAGGAATAAATAACTAACTGAAAGGATTTGGTTTAAAAATGTTGAGACTTGTGGAAACACAGAGAGAGCAAGCCAGAAGAAAATATTAATAAAAAAACACTAATTACTGAGCACTACTTGGGCTTCAGGATCAACATCAATTTGCCTTACAACTTGTAATCCCATTTATGTAAGGTCAGTATTGCACCTATTAAACACAGCTACTGTATATCTCCATTTGGGTAATTAGTACTACTGAATAGAAATATGATGCTCTCCAGATCTGGTGATATCACAATGAAATACAAAAAAACATTATATTATTTAAAAAAAAAAAGAGGAAGATATGGATTGCACTGAGAAGATGCCTCCAGCAGTGTGTGCTGAAGTCCTGGCACTTCTGAGGGTGTTTGTTTACCATTTCTTCAGGCAGAATTAATCTACATCTTTCAGAATCTTTGGTTTCCAGGTGTGAACTTCCTCAAATCTGCAACTGAGATCTGGTGATTGAGATGGCCAGTTGAGAACATTTATTTTTGGGTGCAGTTAACCAACCCTTCTTCAATTTGGATATCACCTTTGGATTGTTGTCTAGCTATTTATCCAAAATGTCCTGCTACATGTTGGAGTTTATGATTTTTTCTTTGACAAGGGCTCCAGGACCCATAGTTGCAAAACAGTCCTAAAATATTATAGACATTAAAGATCCCCCTCCATCATATTTCACAGTGGATATACTGTAAGTGTTTTCTCAACACAAGCATAATCTTTATTCCACCAAACATACAGCAAAGCATGTCCAAAAGGATTTTAATTTTATTCCATAAGACAATTGTAATTCATATGTCATTTGACAAGTATGAGTTGCCATTTTATACTCTGGTTGCTCTGGCTCTTCAGTACCACCTTATAAAAATATTAATTAATATTAATGTATGTCTGTTGGCGGTTATATTGTCAGGGGTGTATTAAACAGTGCAGAAAAAATACAGAAATACCCTTTTTCAATCTGCTTATCCTGATGAGAATGGTGACAGATATGATGATATACCTTAGAGTTTTTGAGCACTCACCCAAACTTCTAGATTGAGAAGTGATGCAATAATGTTATAAAAGAAGCAGTGTTTTTTTTTAAATAAAGTTCATCATAGATAAGCAGAATGCAAAATATAAGTCCCTTTCTTAGTGCAGAGGAAATGTTCACATTTCAGTTTTTCTAAATGTTTTGTAAAATTTTAACCTTGGTAAGGCACCTACAGTACTCAAGGCACCTTAACATCAGTCCCATTAGATATTTAAGCACATAGCCTTCAATCCAGGAGCCCAGAGCCCTAACCACCTTCTAAGTGCCCTAACTCTCCTATAGTGCAGCTCATGTAGTCTGAGCTCTGATAAAACCCTGTTCAAGTTTCACCACTGCTGATTTTTAATATAGAGGATTGCAGTCTGTGTGCAAATTGTCAGTTTGGAGATCATGGCTGTTGGGATGAGCCATCTGCCTTTTTAAACAGGATTGCAGCCTGTGTGCTAAAGTCAGTGCATCAGGAAGAAAAGCAAATAAAATATTAACCGACAGGCAGCGTGGTGGAAATAAAAGGAGCGTAAGACTCAACAAGGCAGAAATTCGACACAATCTTTTTTTTTCATTGTGACGCTCATGGGGATTGCTCTACTTATAATATATATTGTGTATTTCTCTAGTTTATTGTAAATTAATTCCATGCCACTTACTGCGTAAATTTCTAAATTACCTGTAAGGTGCTTTGAGTGGAATGTCTAGAAAAGCAATATATAAGTGTAAGTAATTATTTATTTTTATTATTGTTACTCACGACATGTTGATGTAACAAAGTTGTCAAGCATTCATTTAATAATAAAATCATAAATGAAGGAAACTCTGTACCCTTCTGTTGTTGACTCCTATTCTGCATAGTCATATATGGTGTGTGTCTGTATGGTGTATGTCATGCTTGCACTGTGCTTCTTTTGCTTCATTGCTGTTTTCTAAGTAAAGCTCTGTCTGAGGCTGCCTAGGTCACACAGCTGAAAAACCAGCACTTTCTGCATATTAAACATGACAGCTTCAAAAACAGATAGAAAAATAAAATAAGTATTGTACTTATTGCTGACATCAACAGGAATGGGAAATAGCAAATGGTAATTAGCCAGTTTAAACATCATTTTGCAATGGCTTAGGTGGAATACATTGGATGTGGTGATGAATGTGCCCAAATATGCTTCCTGAACTGTGTCTCATTGTATATTCTCATCTACCTTTTACTAAGGATAGAACTCAGTTTGTCAGAAGAAGGCTGCTCTGCAGTTGCTGTAAGATATTTACAGGAATGTGTAATTACTGAATATTTGAACACTGAAGATATTGTCCTGCCTTTTCTTTTTTTATGTTCACTTTCTGTTTCCAATTTGCATTCATCCACAATTGCTTGTAATGTGATCTGATTGCAAAATAGAAACTATATTATATTGTAGGAAACTATATCTCTCTTATCCTAGCGTTAATCCCCCATCAGCAGGGTCCGTTTGTCAGCACGACTGTCTCCATTTGGTGGTTTGATCTTTGAGCTGACGTTGCCATTAAATGCGACCGAGAATACTCCAACCAGCACATTGCTCCGCCTGCCGTTGGAGGAGAACAAAGTAATGAAGCCAATTCATAGAGGGGGATTATTAGGAGGCATGGGAAATTTGGCCAGGACACCGGGGTTATACCCCTACTCTTTTCGAGAAACACCCTGGGATTTTTAATGACCACAGAGAGTCAGGACCTCAGTTTTACATCTCATCCGAAAGACGGTGCTTATTTACAGTATAGTGTAGAGCACCCCCTGCTGGCCTCACTAACACCTCTTCCAGCAGCAACCTTAGTTTTTCCCAGGAGGTCTCATATCCAGGTACTGACCAGGCTCACACCTGCTTAGCAGCAGTGGGCTTCCAATTGTAAGCTGCAGGGTGACATGGCTGCTGGCTATTGTAGGAAACTACAGTATATGATAATTCAATTTACATAATTACCAAGCTCCTTTTTACTAGATAAATGGCAACATGAATGAGGTCTTCACTATTAATTTGCTATTAAACTCTCTCAGTAACTCAAGATCAGCAGCCCAAAATGTCAAATCTGTTTTTGCCAAAAAAAGGCTACAGGAAGAGCTTATACAGTGTATCTTATACATCTCCATCTGCAGAAGCTGAGTTAGAAAGCCAATTTGTGCATAACATGTGAATTGCACTTTTTTGGATATTTTTTTGGATAACAAGATTTGCAGTTTGGAGCTGCAAATAATTTTCTCTTTTAACACATTCTAATGTATTCAACAATGAAAAACTATGATAGGATTTCTGTATAACAGTTTGAAATTTCACTGACTTGCAGTTTTATGCAGGACATTTACCAGACAAAACAATTTCCAGACTTGTTTATGTAATTTTATATTACTGCAATGTGATTATAATTCCTTGTGAATCCTATTAAAAGTCTTCCTTAAAAATAATAATTGGCCCTACCCAACTGATTAATTTAATTTCACAAATATTAGATGGAGAGACATCAATCCCAAAGAGATGCATATTTCACAAGATGTATTTGTCCAGACGTTTTTCCTAGTGCTAATGACAGAAGCTTGTTTTTATTTAGATTTAAGTTGGACCTTCAGAGTTACAACCTTATGGTCAAGCAGTAAGGGGACAATAAAGCAATTTTAATGCAATACAACTGAGGTATAAAGTAGCAACATAAACAGTTGATGATAATTAACCATGTCCAGAGGAAATGCAGCATGTGACATGCTTTCGTCTGGAAAAACTTTGAAAGTTTTTTTTATCAATCACTGCTGTTTATTTTCAGTAATACAGTTATAAATCACAGATTTAAAGTTTTTTCATTCTTCCTTTGATTTCACCAGGTCAGGTTAGTTTAACTACATTTTATGCTATATTAATAGTAAATACTTAACCCACTTCCTGACTTTTATGCACATTTGACAATGTAAGGATTTTGTAATTTCACTATATTTTTTGTTTTTATTATGCAAAAGAGCCCCAAAGGAGATTAACGTTACTATTCTAATTTGGTATACTCTTGCTTTTCATATCATGTACCATTCTCTCTCTGATCTCAGCATGTTAAACTGAGATTTAATATCTCCCTGTCTTCGTTACTGCACTGCTGTATACATAAGTCAAAGCCTGACTGACGATGCACAGAAAGTAGAAAAGATGAAAATGTAACAGACTATAACTAAAAGTCTTACTTGTATTACCTTTAAAGCTTTTGCAAACATTAATAATGACACAAGCAGCAGACTCATTGTGCCATAAAAGCCTTATCAATTCACAAGGCCTTTCAATACAAGGTGTATTTTCTTTTAAAATCGGTACATGTTCTATTAAGTTCTACTTGAAGAGTACAGAGAAATATCTTTTTGACTTTTATACAGCAAAGTTCTTTACAGCCAAAAATTATTTTCTATTGTCAAGAACGGAGTAGACAGGAGCAGGAAAGGAAAAAAAAACTAAAAATGACTTTTCTGAAGTGTGTGTGCTGTATTAATCAATGTCAAAGGGCTACAACAGTTGGTACCTGCGGAGTAAGTTAATATTTTGACATGCTGCCTTCAGCAAAAGAATCTGAATAACAGGGAAACATTTCTATCCAAGCAGCTTGAATAATGATGCAGTGGCAGCCTATGCATCAAAATGGTGATGTGTGATATATACACTACACATTGCAATCTATATATATAGTTAAAGTGGTCCAAGAAAAATTGAGTTTTATCTTGTACCTGTAGAAGTCTGTCATTTAATGCATTACAAATGTTTGCACAATGTTCCTGACTGCAGGGTTATTTTCGGCAATTTTCCCTGAATTAAACAGAGACAAAGGACATTGGAAAGGTCAGCAGTTAAGCATTGTCTGGTGTAACAGGATGCGTACAGTAGGTAGCATAATGCGTAGGAGACACTGGATATGACAAGAAGCTGTCTCACACTGGCACAACCTCTGATTTTATTATGACTGAATAATTTATGTGTGACGACACTTTAGGTTATTTGATGGTAACATTTGGATTTTTAAAAACAATATGTCAGACAGGTTTCAGAAAAAGATTACTTGGGATTTGTAAAATTCCCTTTGTGTATGGAAAGGTGTAACTATTGAACACACATTGAAACATGATTTATTTTGTATTGCCTAGGGTGCCCATGAGTCAATGGAACATAAAAAGAGTTTTGATTAACATCAGAGCAGCAAGAAAAAAAACAGCTACAGGCTACAGGCTATTAATAATTGTGCATTTGACAAATGAACAGAAAAAACAACAACTTATTTTCATTTTTTTCAATGCTTGACACTCAAAAGATCATTTAAAACAAAATGTAAATTTCTGTAGGTGATAAAGTCTCAAAATGGAACATAGCCAATATGTTGTGTACAGAAGGTATGGAGCTTATGCAATATTTTCTAATGAACAGAATTTATCCAACCGTTTAAGGATTTGGGTTTATGTTTTTGATCAAGTCGAACAGGGAGTTGTTCATCCACATTTTCAACAAGATTTTGCTGCGGCCCTGTCTTTAATTGCAGGGTGCTATCTGGATAGAGTTTGCATGTTCTCCCCATGTTTGCATGGGTTTCTACCGGGTGCTCCAATTTCCTGTCCAAAGGTATACTGGTACATTAATTGCTTTTGGGGAAATTAGCCATGGTGTGAGTGCATGTGTGTTTGTGTCTGTATGTAGCCTGTGATGGATTAACATCCCATCCAAGGTGTATCCCGCTTTGTGCCAGTTGCGTGCTGGGATAGACTCTGGCTCCCCGTGACTCTGTATTGGATAAAGTGGTTAGAAAATAGGTGAAATAGACATGAAATTTTGGGTTTCATCCAAAATGGAGCTACACTACCTAAAACAGAAACGCCCAGAGCTAAACAGAGAATTTAATGAATATTCTTCTACTTTCAATAATATCTTAGTTCAGTACAGGGTCGTGAGCTTAACCTGGAAGACGCTGTGCACAAGGCAGGATACACTCTAGAATGGTTTTCAGTTTGTTGATGAAAATTTTCTAGAATCAGTTATTTTTCTCCTGTTTAATCTATGCACAATTAGAAGTGAGCTGTATGATAAAGATCAGAATTTTTTAATGTGGCAGTAGATAACCAACAACATTAATTACTACCTTGCACCTCATATTCATCTAACTTCAAATTAACCTACTGTGTATCTGTTGTTATTTTCTGAAGCTCCTTTGGCCTTCTTCAAAATCTGTACTTGTATTTTTTTCACAATGGAAAGTGTGAATGTAAAGTTCTGCAATGTCAACTGCGAATCCATGTAACTTCCTTTTGATTATTTATCCATTAAATATCAAATTTAAATTGGCCTGTTAAACTTAACCTTTGACCATAAACTCATTGGTTGTGGAATGGTCATAATTATTTCTCATTAGGTAATATTGTACCATTTGTTGTTTGTTTGTGTGTGATTTACTTTGTGTTCTCCACATTTGTTCCATTTTGAATACAATATTGAGGATTTAGGCTGAAAGGTCATTTGAATTCTTTCATGTTTAGTTAGAAGTTTAGTAAATGCCTGAATTTATACAGTTGTTAGTGCTGACTTGGGTATGGACTGGATCTGTTTAAAATACAGTGACCAGAAACTACTTTTTGTTTGTCAGGTTAAACTGTATCCTTTTTCAAGGCCATCACAACAAATCAATCCTTTTGAGTTAAAACTGAAAATTGCTGTTGCAAGGAATATTTCAATTTTCTGTCCATGGTAAATTCCCACAGGAAAACAGGTACTAGGTTATGAGCCCTCCAAATCATAAATCTTTGAGAGTTTCACCACAATTGCTCCTTTATTCAGAAGACAGAGTGCCTAGCAGTGAAATTGTGTTTAAACATGCCAGGAATCTCTTATCAAACTTATCCTTGATTTTTTTAAAACTTTTTATCCTTCAGGACAGCCATCCCAGGTGCCTGCTTGCTTTAGGCCATTTGTGAAGACAGTTCAGATATGTTTCTAGTTAGTTTGTATTTTTGAATTACTGCCTTAACTACATTTTGGCTTTCAGCATAAATGCATGAACAATTGTACCCCCTTAGGCAATTTTATGCAGCATAATTTAATAGGCAAATGAATATGCGGTTGTTTAATGAGTTCTTCCAAAACTTCTCTATCCTGTGTTAGGCATTAAATTGATAACCTAGCTTTCATTGTGGTATTGTTTTTGTTTGCTTTTTTTAAAATATAAAGATTTTCCAAAATAATGAAGAGCTTCAGTATTAAAATTATATCTGAAAGTCAGTATCGGAATAAATGGTCTCATATTTGGTAAATATACTGTAGGGTTTCTTTGTATAAGAGCATGGATATGTACTGTAGATGTTTAGAAGCTCTTACTTATAATAATAGAAAATAATGGGAGGAGTAATTCAGAAAATGTACTCAAAATTAGTAATATACAGCAGTTAATTTAATCGCATTTCCAAATTATGTTCTGTAATTTTTTCTTTCATTAAACAGCCAGAATTTCAGTATAGTAACTGCGCTGTGTATTCTGGCATTCCAGCAATATGTTTTTCAGAATAGGAATAGTCTGCATAGACCTCCAAGCACTTTTTAAGCTATTTCTGAAGGTCCTGTGTAGTGCTGGTGTGGAAACCCTTGCCCGCTAATCCCTCATCTATACCATGATGATACTGCACCATGTTTTCATTAATATTGCATATAGTATATCTCTTTCATTTACAGCTCAGTAAAATGTTCAATTATATGCTGTGCTTGAATCACCTCTTATTTCACTATTACTGGAATAAGTCTCTCAGAGTTGACAATAAAATGTGTAATTTCAATTATTTATTTTTTTCTGACTAACCAAGGAAAATTCAGTGTAATACACAGCTGGATTTGGCATGCTTAATGAGGTTTCATTTGATTGTGGTATCGTGTGACCAGCACAGAACCTTCATAGAGGTCACAGTACATAACCAGCTGAAAATAATGTTCAAAAGACATGGCCTTTTATGTTTTTACCTTTAAAGATGATGTTTATTGGCCACCCTGTATGTAGAAACAGAAGCTAAGTGTTGTTTATCTTGTAATTGGTCAGATAAATAATTTCATCTAGCTAAATACTTCAACTTCAGAAACTGAGTACTGCTACCACAATCGTGGCTGTAGTGGAAGTTTAGTCCTTGTTATTGTTGTTTTCTCCCCCATTGTGCTTGAGGCCTCAACTGTAATATTTATATTATAATACACAGATTGCTTGTTACCCCTGAATCTACCAGTGCACAAGAGCTTTTTGTTCTTTGGCATCATCTCTCATTTGCAAGAGCTCAATGAGGAAGGCATCTAGGTCTGATCAGAGCAATCATTCCATGTTTTCTTAACACACCTGTTCCTCTTTTTCTCTACATACTGTACAGTTGTCTCTGCACAATTTAGAAGCATTCCTTTGGCTGTGGTCCTATTGTATTTTTATTTGTTTACAAAATAAGCATAAACCAGAGGGTAAAGTTTTCAAGGAAAGTCTGTCACAAATGGCTAGTAAATGGTGGATGATTCTATTATTTATTAAAATTGATCTCTGATAACCTGGACACATGTCAGTCTTTTCAAAACTACAATTTAATGCAACCTACAGTCTTTAAATGAGCACTCTTCATTTGACATTTCCAGATAAAGGGCACAACTTAATCTACACAAAAATCTATTACTATAAATGTGTTTAATGCAAAGTTGCTATAGAATTCTCTTTCAAATCATTGCAACACCTTATCCACTGTACAGGTTAATGGCCTGACACCTCATACGGATTTCCATTCCTTAAGATACTGTACAGAAAGGGACAAAGCTAAAGCTAAAGTTTGGATTTTTAAATTTGATGTATATAACCACTTTGCTATATGCTTTTAATAAATAATGTATGATAAATTTACATGTAATTTTCATTTTATTTTACACTTGCTATTTATTGAAACCATTATTGAATGCAGCAAAAACATGTAACAAGTTGAACTAGCTCAAGGATTAGGGAAGGACTGATACAATAAGTCTGCTTGATCACCCTAATGAATGACTTTATCAAAAATGTACACTAGTAACATAGTTGTGTTGTGTACACAACAGTTTTTGCATTCTGTACATGAATTATGGTAATAAATCTACTTGGGTAGTAGCAGGGTATCTTCCTTTGTCAATGTGCATCGTTGTTCTGTTCTGGCTGTCACTAGTAATGGGATTCACAGCTCCCAGATTGAAGCAACCTCAGTTTGATCTGTGCTTCAAATAACCACAAACAACAAACTTAGGGGTAAGAAGTTTTAACACTGTCTTGATCATATGTTTTGAATGCACCACTCTGTAATGTCTTATTCTGGACACAGAGCTTGTTAATTTTAAATATTTTTTTAAGCAATTTCCAAAGTTTATCCAAAGATAATCATAATTATATTTCAAAGCTCTAAAGTCTTTATTTTATGCCGTTATCATGAATAAAATGTTATGCTGGAATTATAATTTATCAGTTCATTTTGCTCTTTCTGCATCATTGAGATACTATTCCATTTTATTTCACACGAAATAATAGGTGGTCTGAATATTAAAAATAATTGAATTTACAATTGTGGTAACTGGCTATAATTATTATATTTTATTCCTTAATGTGTTCAAAACAGAAATAGACAAGACACTATTCTACGGCTTTATAGATCACCCTTTTCTGTCGTTCTATTCTATTTTGTATTCTAATATGTGGAGAATTGTCATTTTCCAGTGTGACAAGATATCACAGTGTCGTTTGAAGTTTTTAAATATTCCACTATCTAGGCAATAAGGTTTACAAGTATATGACATTCTTGGACAATCTGTGTAAAAACATCAGTGCAAAGTAGACTATTAAAGATTGGCCCATTCTTCTCTTGCAGTAGTGAATATACAGTAGTGAATATACATTTCAATTAATTAAATTAATTTCAATTAATATAATTAATTTAATTACTTAGGTTCAGATAGCTTTTAGCGTTAATATATTTATATATACAGTATATATTTACTATTCATAATCATGATGCACTTCCTTCAGCAAAACTAAGTCCTTCTGCTCTTCACTGAACTTTCACTAAGGCTGATCATTTGGGTGGGGACTGTGCAGTAGAGATGTGCAGAGACGTAGTGCAAGAAACAGATACAGTACATTGCATCTAGTACTTCTCATGCATTTGCATGGTCTGTCTGATTGATACCAGGTTAAAAGAATATTTACTGATTCAAAGTATTGGGTCATTCTATATGTTAAAGCACTATCCACAAAGGGTAGCACAACTGAAATATTATTACTTAATGTTTTTGGTATTTTTTATTTATTGGTAAAAAAACAAGTTTTCATATCTTTCATTTTTTATATTTTTCTCAGCCTTCCCACTCTGTTACCTGCTGTGCCCATATTAACACATTCATCCTGTGTTCTTCCTTCCTATTCCTTGGCTTTATTTTTCTTCTGCCTTTCTCTTTCAGACACATGTGAAAAGGATCCAGAGCCAAAACATACTTATTTTCCTTTCATTTTTTCCACATTTTAGTGCAGAAATAATCTCTATCTGTTTCTCTGAAGCCCGGATGATGACACAGTTGCCCTCTTGTACTTTTTCATTACCTACTTACATTTTCAAAGTGCTCCATGAAAAGATAAAAAGATATTTTTCATTTCCAGGCACTTTGGAGAGAGTGTGTTCATTTACTGTATAGTGGGTTTACTCCAAGGATGAGTGTATCCAAACAGTGCCATCATAATGTAGAAATATAAGGACATAGTAAGCTGACAATCATTTAGATATTGAATTTGGAAAATAACATTTTGCAAGGAAAGGGACACAATATATCAGGTGAACTTGCTAGAATATCTTTCATAAAAAACAGTAATATCCTTTTTCATTAAGTATTTAGCTAGAAAGGAAATGAAGAATGTAAAACTTTGTGAGAAAAGCATTTGTTTAATGTTGGCAATAATATATTTTCTATGCAGTTGAGTGTCCCATTTAAGGCATGAGAAGAATGATAGTATTACAAATATACTGAGATGTGCGCCTTGAGGAGAAGGAACGACAGTTCTAATTGACCACCCACCTATGCTTTGCAGTCTCCTTGCTGAAAGTCATTAAAATCAGTGTAATTAAGGTCACAGGTTTTTTCCTGTGACACAACTGATTTTGCATATCAGGTGATTCCAGAACTACATCTTGCCCTATTAGACTCTTTTAATGAAAGTCCTAGCCTCAGCCAAAGACACATTAAATTAATGGTGGTTAAAGAATGATGGCTCCCTTTGAATAAAATAGCTCTTTACATAAATTCTCTATATTTTATACAAATTTCAAGGCAATATCAGTAATGGAAAATCAGAGGTCAGATAATTATACAACAGGCCATTCCAAGTATTTGTTTACTTAATGATTAAAATGTTTTTTTTTTAACAGTAACTTTTTAAATAACATGTTTTTTTCTGCTAGTGACTGGAAATGACTTGCAGGATGAACATATAGAGCAACACTCTTCTTGCATAATCCATTTCTTGTCAAAACAAAACAAAAGTCTTTTTTACAAGCTATAAAAAGACATTTAATGCCTTAAGCATTTATAGGAAGCATTCTGGTAAGACCAACCTTTTATTTCCATACAATTCAAGCGACACAACAGCTTGTTTTTTAAAAACAAAACAAATGCTAATGTTTATAGTATTTTTTCAAGAACAAAACATTTAGAAATATATTTTAAACAACTAACATTTTCCACACAAAGTTAAGAAGAGAAAACAATTATTAATTATAATTTGGTGACACATTCAGTTAATGATAGTCTGCTTTATTTAAAGATATGTCATTGCGGTGTTTATACCAGAATATGTGTAAGATTGATCACAGTCTTAATGTGTTCAGCTATAACAGTGAAACTTTGCTGGAAGCTCAGGTCTGGTTGGGTGGACATCCTATTGTAACAATCTTTGTTTAAATCAGTGCCATTTTTGATCAGCTCTATGGAATACAAAATCATTGAAGCATGTCTTCTGATGGGAACACTATTTTGAGAGGCAACATCTCATTCATATGATTGAATACTGTACATTACATATCTGTTGTTCATATCCTCGCTTTGCTCCAGCCAGGAATTTGCAGTCACTCCCATGGGAAAGGAGTTTTCCATGTGCATCTAGGTGTGTCGTGTCAGAGAGAGACTGCTCAATGCAGCACGTGGGCTTGCTGTTGGCAGTGCTCACTGACCCTTCTGCACTTGCATTCCCCTTCCCAGCTAAAAGGAGCTGTGAATCAACAGCCCTTAATTAATTACATTGTGCTTTTGAACCTAATAAATTACTTTTTGAAACTCATTATGACTCATTCTTCTTCTAAAATTATTGTTTGCTTGGGGGTGGGATGGGGTTCTGAATTATACTGATCAGCAAAAGTTGTTTTTGAAATAAAGGTACCAAGTGGAATCTAAGACCAGAGAACATTTTAAAATGTATTTACTGCCACATGCCTTACACTATATTGTAATCTTTAAAGGAAATGTTTTACTCTTCCTTTTGCATCTGTACTCAGCAATGAAACAAAGAGTTAAGGGACTTGTTTATACAGTTATTGGTGCTTGTAACAGGATAATACGACCTTTGTTTATTTTAATATGCAGTAGTTCCATATGATTAACATCGATGGCGCTCATCCTCTCTGGAAAGAGGGACACTTCCCACACCAGAAAGAGAAAAAGAAGTGAGAAAGATACTCTACCTGAGCCTGACCTGGTGTGTTTGGCACTCAACAACTGGAATTGGAGATTCCCTGTAATTTGGGTTCAATGAGCATGATGATTCAAATGAGCTCATGCCTTTTCTTACATTGAGATACTGCCTTTCCTATGTTGACCCTTATAGCTTGTATTCTGCATTGTAAAACATGAACTTGTATGAAGCCTCAGGTTCTTTAACCATTAATCTTTGCATATTTTATTTAATATCGGCGATCCTTCCTGTCGAAGTTCCAGAACTCCCTTGTGCGGATTTCACTTACTTAGTCTGCACCTATTGACTGCTACAAACCCATTTTATAGCACTCAAGCTTACTGGTGATACCTGTATAATGTTACTGAACAACAATCCTGAAAGGTGGAATATGGATAAACATATGATTTGTCAGAATTCATTTCTGTGAATTTCTTTGTTGGAATGGCAAAGCATCTTGAAAGAAAAATCCACCAGTTATGAATAATTAATTCTGATATATTCTTATTTATACTTATCTCTGATATAAATAAGCAGAACTGTCTTTGTAAATGTATTATTTATACTGTATAGTTCTGGTAAATTATGCATTTACTTGTCTTAATTTTTTTGTTTTTGTTTTGTGCTGTGTAAAATATTTGTTATACAATATATATAATCTAATATTCATATTTGTCAGAATATTACATGCAACAGATACAATAAGTGTTTGTGTTAATGTGCAAGATACTGATATACTACAGCACTTGGTGAAGGCCTGTTTGAGCTGAACTGACAGTGACTGATTCTGTCCTTTAAATTATTTCTGAACTTTTTCAACACAGTTTTAAATGAATAGTAGGAATTGTGTAATATGTTCGTACCCCAATTTGCTGTACTACAACTCACTTTAACCCCTGCCTAAATCTGCAGAGAAATCCCTTATTGGAAATTAATAAGTTATAAAACACCCACCTGCTCTCATCTTATTGGTGACAGATGGTTCCCTGCTTATTTCACCTGGGTAAACATATTTTCTCAGACTGATTGCATTAACACAGGGTTTAACTCACCGGAGACCATGCTGGTAGAATGCAAAAGGCAGCATTTCAACTCTAGTAATGATCTGAAAAATAGCTTTTGATAACTTAATCTCGTCAGATCTAGCATAACACCCTTGTGTAATGCATTAAATAGTTGAGCAATATTAAATCACACACCTGCATACAATTGAGATTATGCTATACACCATCCATTCTTTATCTACTCTGTATTAAAACCTATGTGTTTTACTTCCTATATGCAGTATTTTGAAAAACATTATTTCTGATGGTAAAAAAAACAAACAATGTATACACATGAAGAGAAATGGTATCAGTCTAGAAGAGGTGAGTGATCATGTACTGTATGTTTGGGTCAATAGAATCTGAAAATCTAATTTCTGAAATTCAGATAAAAGTACTAATTGGTTGGAGTTTATGAAAGTTTGGAAAGTTTATTTCCAAATAGGAAACAAAAAAAAAAACACTTTGTCAAAAGAGTTTGTGCTAATTCATCAATGGAAATCTTGGACCCTGAATTATTAAAGAATGCAACCTTCTTAAACAAAGCAGTTATACATGGAATGATGTTTGCTTTGAACAAGGAATAGACCATTTTTTAGGAGAAATGAGAAAGACATATTTTGGTGTTCAAAGATACTGAAAGAACACAAGCTGTGGCTTTTCACCATAATTCTTTAATGACTTCTGGCAAACCTCAGGCTTAAAATAATAAAAGTCAAGCAGACATCATTAAATGATTTTTTTAGAAGAAATCTTCAGTATTTTTTTTCATTTGTATTAAAGTTATATTCCAAGAAAATGTATTGTTGCATTTTGTATGTTTGCTCTACATTTGCTAACTGAAGAGTTTGCACAATTACAGATCTAAATGTGTATCACCAAAGGACTCACTTGTTTGCGTGCATTCCTCTTGACCAAAGAATATAATTATGAGACATCACCAGCTAACGTACTTTAGGGACCAGCTCTGCTGGTATCTCTTTGAAGCATGCCACCAGCCATTAAGGGAAGTTCTACTGAATCTGTTGGAAAGCATGCCATCTTTCTGCTGAACAGTGATTAAAAACCAAAGGGGGCTGTCTTGATGAAAGCTAGGTTAAACATGAATGAGGCATATGTTTATTCCTAGTTTGGATAAGATTCTGGATTTGCTCATTAGTTATGCTTAGTGTGCCAATGCAAATAAAAAGGAAAACAAACATAAATATGACCATATGTGGTACACTGGTATTTCCCACCAGCATGAAATAAAAAGTGTGTAAAAGGAAGATAAAGGCAAGAGAATGTCTAGAGAAACTGCAATACTTTGCAACACTGGAAGGACTGTGGCATATATTTATTAACATATTAATTTTATGTAACTGTTTTTTTATTTTAATATTAAAATAGACATCCACCCTGAACAATTGCACATCTCATTATTGTTGATCCTAGTTTGGCATGGTCTATATAGATTACACTTCACCACTTCAGGGATTTTAGATTCTTTTCATGCATATACTGTACTGCACACTTGTTATGTGGTAAGGTTGGACCAAAATGAATATTTCACAAAATACAAAAAACAAATATGTTATTAAGCAATGAGTGAAGGACATTGAGGGAAATCATTTAGGACAGAAAATAGGAAACACGTCTTTACTCAGAGTAGTTGGTATCTGTCTTCCCAACTGTAACAACTGGATGGACCTGAACTAGATTCACTGAACTAAAAAACTGCCATCGGTCCCTCCCATTTGTAGACCATTCTTATGTTCTTAATTTTCTTTTAATTCCTAAACAGTCCATACTTAATGCTACTTTAATGTGTATATGTCCATTCATATCCCTGATGTGATTTTGAATGTCCCCAAAACATATGTGAAATGGACAGAAGTTCTGTCACAGTACTGTACTTCTCTACGTTAACATACATAGAGATGTGGGGTGTTCAACAACCATGTTGCTGAAACCGATGCTCTGGGATCTTTCAAGAAGTTATTAGATAAAATTTGGAACTACTTCCAATCAGAAGAGGAATGGGTCATAATATTTTCTTGTTTGTAACCCTTCTTGTGTGCGCTTCTGTGTTTGTGGAGAGACTTAAGAAATTATTCCCCTTTCTTGCTTTACATTCAGTACCCACACTGGCTGTACACTGTAATTTTAGGGTTTTTTACTTTTTCCTTTCTATGTACAGTAGTTCTCAATATTTGAGGAATAACTGCCACCTAAATGGTTGGCACGGTGTTAACTGTGACAGATTATTGATGCCAGTTATTGTTTTATGAATTTAATTCTGATTTATAGACTACAGTGTTATACTACAATACAGTATTTCTTAATGAGCCATTGATATTATCACAATTTAAGATACATTGTGTGACTGTCTATCAGCTGTCATTGATAGTTACACCAGGGCAAAAGTATTTTCCTATTTATGCTCCATACTATATCACCTGGTGGGCATTTTTTCTACTCTCCTCCCTAGCTGGTTCTTTGACTAGGAGTTCACCACAAAGAACACAAGCAAATATGATTAACAATGTATGAACTTTAAATGTAAAGTAACTTTAAATCTCTCCTTAAAATAAGAGAATACAAGTCAAGAACCTTTCAAGTCCCAAGACTTAGAATCAGCACACTAAAAAAAAAAAACTTGTCAAAACTTGTCAATCAATTCAGCATTAAACCATACAATTCAATCTGTGTTCTACGGACTTTAGTCTCTGTGCTTCAGTAAGCAAAGGATCCAAAATGGACAAAGGAACAAAACAAAGGTGTGAAAATGTTACCTGTTAGTCTACCATAAAACAGGGGCCACTACAGTATTCCCCTGACGTGGTGTCTCAGTAAGGCAATACATATTAGCTCTAGTAAAAATTAAAATTGAGTATGCAATCGTAGCTCTTGATTTGGATTTTTGTACCTCCAAATCCATGAAATGAAACTACACAGTTGCCCTAAATCACTTCTTGGTGTGATGATGGCATCTATATTGATCACAAGGGGCAAAGGTCATAACAAGTGGTCATGATTTAATAAGCACAAGAAAAATGAATCCCAAATTAGCTTGTCTAAAGGACAAATTCAAAACAAAAAAGAAAAGCTTAGGTACTGTAGGTTTCCTCACAAAATGCCAAGTGAAACATGGATAAAATAAAGAAAAAATCAATACATAAATAAAACCAATTCTAAGAATGTGAGATGAAATGGAGAAGAGAGTTTCTATTAAACAAAAACATTAAAAATGAAAGTTCAGAAGATCCCTAACTTATTTTCACTATTTTCCTCACCTTGTTATGACTTAGGTTTTTTTTCTACAGAATACTTCTTGCATTTGGACTGGAATTCTTTCCCTGAACTGTACAACAACTTTTCAATAAATACTTAAGAAGGATTCCTCTTCTAATTCTGTTCTTCCAAAAGGTCCCCACTATTTCTCTTGTGTTTCCTGAACTCCTGAACTAATTCAGCAACAAAACCTTCTATTTTGCAGAGGTCAATACACACACCTCTTTTTAATTAACACCTTTACACCTCCAACCAATAACAGAATAACTACTTAAAGTGATAAAGTGAGGTTAATTACTTTTTAATTATATTTAATGTCTAATGTCTTGTTAACTCTTTTTGATGGTTAACCATAGGCATAATCATGAAAAAAATAGGAACTGAAAACTTTTGCCAATGCAAAATTTGAAAGAAATACAAAATGAAGTGGCATGCAGATACTGAAGAAAAAAACAACATCGAAAAAATAACAAGAATCATGAGAAAGTGTTTATAAAAATTAAATATTAAATATATGAAAATATTTAGATTGTGGCACACCTTTCTTTAGGAGATTTATAATAAGAATAAGAATAGTAAAGTTAGTGTAAGTGTCACAGAGTGAAAAGAATGGGTGTAGGAGGGCATCGGGTGTCAAGGGTTGTACGGATGTTAAGTCATATTGACGAGATAGTGGTGCTCTAATGTCGATGCAGTTTTATCCTCAGTGTTTCCTACCCTAATCAAAGGCCCTCTTAGTACAACAGACAATTAATGGTGACGTTGGGTTTGCTAAGCAGGTTTGGCTGTGCCTGTAATCAAGAGGGTGGAGTTCCTAAAGATATTTTGCGATTGATAAATAAACCTTGATTGATTGATTGAACAATGCATCATCACGCCTGACCATCTGCATACTGCCATTTCCTGAACAAGCCCCAGGCAGTTGGATCTGCCTACATCTAAAACATCCCAGGGACGTTTCCACCCCCCAGGGCAGATGTGTCGACAACCCTTGTTAAAAAAGCTACAAAAAGCACCAGGCGGAGAGAAGTTCTTTCGGAGAAGGAAGGCTTGTGGGACAAATTACAGCACAGAACCCAGAAGACAACTAAGGTAACGGACTCTTTAGGGAGCAGCTAAAGAAGGCTCTGGCATTATCTTCCTTCTCTCTACCTGACATTGGACTCAGAGAAATCAAGGTTAGAGGGGGAATATAAAGGAACCACATTGTTCAGGACAGCCATGATTGCAGAACCACCAAATGAACTACACAGAAGACAAAACTGCTGGACTGCATTTTTTTTGGGACATTTGTTTGGTAACTGGGGCACCAATGAGGTATTTGTGGCTGGTCTGGAAATGTGTCTCCTTTGGAGCTGGCTTTGTACAATGTGCCCTGGGTGTGGGTAGTGGTGGGCAGACAGTGTTAACTATTGTATCACCAGAAAATAAAAAGGGCACTTAAACAATACTACTGTCTATTACTGGTCTTTACTGTTCATGCACAGGTGATTCTGGGAGAAGAAAAAAAAACTGTGGCAAGTATATAAAGGTTTCTAGCAGGGTATATAGGGTTTCTACCTACGTGGCATAGTCTGGTACCAAAACAAAAATAGTATTTTTTTAGGAGTCACCCAATCTGTGACATACGTTATTAACATTACTCTGAGATTACTTAAACATAATTCTTTTCTCTGTGCTAATATTTTTGCACATTAAGAAACACCATCATCTTTTCTTTTCACTTATCACTGTACATTTGTCTCAGCATCTACAGTAATTTAAAAATTTCTGAACAACCAAACCTGCAAGGCAGGTGATTAAGAAAATCAAGTAATAGTCATAAGAATTTTCAAGTGCATCTTTAAAAATTATCTGAATTGCCAAGAGTGATACAAAAATTATTGCATTTGAGGCAAAAATAAATGAAAGTACAACAAAAAAAAACTAAAATCAAGATAATAAGGGATTAATAATTGACAATGATAAAGATATAGTAACATACTAAATAAATATTAGCACAAAGCTTGCTCCATGTTAAAGAACAAAATACATCAGTATCGGGTAATTTTAACAAATCTGACACTGAGGTTCTACAAGAGCTAGGGTAGCTAAAAAACAATAAATCGTCAGGTCCCAATAGGACTGTCCAAGTCTAGAGACCGCTAGAATATTTCAGCTCTCACTTAGAATGGGAGCAGAACCCACAGCTCCGAGAATTACAGTTGTAATACCAATTCAGAGAACTGAAGAAGGAAACTATTGGTACTGTAACAGTTCCCAACAAAGTTACATTATTCTGAATGTTTGAAACAATGGGTATTGTTTTGCTCTATTTAAGTAGCTGTTCCTGGGTCATGGAGAAAGTATACATTAAAGACGATACAGTTGGTCAAAAGACCAACTATTAAAAGACCCTAACAGTTAAGCTGGGTTAAAAAAAGTCATTGTAAGATACTTAAGACTTCCATATTCAAGAATTAATTTTCAGAAGTGATTTAGTCATTCTTAATGGGATCATTAAAACATTAAGATAAAAGTACATAGAAATGGACCATAACATAAATACAGAAACACTGAAACAGAGCAAGAGAGAAAAGAAACAAAAAGCAAAGAAGGAACATTATCAACCATATCATCTTCATCAACAGCTTGTTCTATGTGAGAGCTTCTTCTTGGAACTTTACATAAATTATCATATACAAAGGAAGTACAGTAATAATAATAAGAAGAAGACGAAGAAGAAGAAGGATGATGATGAAACAGAAATGTGTATAAATAAATAGAAAGCAATTGGTTAAGAATTTAAGGCTACTGAATACAGTAAATGGTGATACACCAGTTTATAAACAGCAGCAGCAGCATTTTTAGTGTGGTCAGGAAACATGTTCCCAAACGGAGGAGCTACCACTTCACTCGGTCTAGCCTCAGACTAAGCCTTTCAGTGTGTAGGACATTCCACTAAGCCCAGTTATGTATCTAAAAACTATTATCTAGACTGATTCAAGAGCGGTAATATCCTTTTGTAAAAAAGTAATGATAATTGTACACAATATTCTTATAGTGGTTTTACAAGAGCATTGTACAATTTTAAAATAACCCCAACCATTTATTTTCTAACTGCTTCATCAAGGTCATGGGGGAGCCAGAGCCTACCCCAACAAGCAATAGGTGCTAGACAGGAAACTTGGGATGGGATTGGGATGCCAATCCATCTCAGGGAACAAACAGACACAAACACAGACATGCACAAACTCACACCAGGGTCAATTATTCTAAAAGTGAATTAACCTACTGTCTTCAAAACTGTGGGAGAAATCCAGAGCACACATTGAAAACCTAAAACAAACACGAGAACATAGAAATCCCACACAGATAGCACCCTAAGTGCACATTTGAACCCAGGGCCCTAGTGCTGTAAGGCAGCAATGTTAATTACTGTGCCACCATGCAACCCTTTGCATAACCCTGGACTAAAATTTTATGCATTTAACTATGTATCCTAATATTTCGTTCACCTTTTTCCCCACACTAGTGCCTAACAGCTGAGAATTCATATGAAGCATATTTTATTAAACTTACTTACTGAGGTGGCATCTTGAACCGAAGCTGGTCCATTGCCTCAATAGTTTTTGAAAAGTCAATTTCAACTTTTAAATAAGCCATATGTTTTGCTCTGTGTTTGTTAATGTTGCTTGTTCAAAGAAATCTAAGGTAAGCCAAACCTATTGTTTCTAAACTCATGGGGTCAATAGCTACAAACAGAAAGTTCGTATACTAACTGGGGATGATCCCATGGTTACTACAGATGCAGCCAGTCAGAACAGGCATTAATTTTTACAACCGCATTGCTGTGGTAGGATGCATGATTGACTGGCCAAAGACTGTGGATAGGTGGCATTGTGCTCCATTTGATGTTAGTGAAACAATTGCTTTAGTTAATCTGTTTCCCTACTGTTTATCATCTTTATGTCACGGACGTCCAAAGGGACTACCCGAGGGCAGCAAGAGAGTGGAAAAAGACCCATATGCGTAGCGGCGAGACGGGAAAAAGGCCCGGGCTCGTAGTGCAAAGAGTTCAGGAATGCCGTATAGAAACCTATGCCCTCAGGAAGGGGACGTGGGGGGACCTGGTGCTAGGCAGGTCTCAGGACATCCGAACGTCAATGCTGAGCGAGGGCAGAGTGCAAGACCCGGAAATATATAGCCCAAGGGAAAGAGAGGGACCGGAAGGACAGCAGGCAGGAAACTAGGGACAGGACAGAGAAGGAGCGCCCTCTGGCTACAGAGGGCGTGACACTTTAATCCACTTAATACAGAATATTAATATGGATTTTTGTAAATAAAGGGAAAGTTTGGTATCTGACTATAAAAATAACAGAAATATAACATCTCTGAACATCAGAAATGATATTAATTTATGAATATAAATATATTATATATAGTACATAGTATGTAGCTGGTAGTGGTAGCTAAAATAAGTCTTTAACTTGGTCACTTACTGTAGTTATTTTGGAAAATATTAACTACATTTAACTGCATTTTGCTGCTGCTGTTCTTACAGTAGACAATGAAATAATAATAAAAATAATCAAGAGCGTCATCACCACCAAGTTATCATTCAAAGGCTTGAGGGCTGGAGCACAAGAAAACTCTGTACCTTATTTTGGGAAACACAGTGAGTCAGGGGCAGAACTAGCCTGAAAGATCTTAGCAACAAGATCATTCCCCGGACTGCCTATCTTTCCTTAATGTAATCGTAAAAATGCCAGCTGTTAAATTAAATTTTTTGTATTTACATTTTGTTTTTATTAATAATTTTTCCCTACCTCAGTTTCTCCATCCTAAATAAGCCCTTTAGGACTGAGGGAAAAGCCTGTTTTAAATTTGTTTATAATGGGAGCTCTGCTGGGTTGAAGGCAAGAGTAATAGAACGATATGAACATTTGGAGCATAAAAAAAGACAGGTTAAAAGACCCATTTACAAGACTGACATAATGATAGTGATGAAAGGTTACAGAAATAAAATGGTGCTGTCGAGTATGTAATGCTATTTTTCACAGGAGCATATCGCCTCCCACTCCCTAGACTGCAGTGAAGTTCAGTTATAGCAATATCTGTTATAGCCTGAACTCTATATGAATGTTTTCTACTCAGTTCTCAAACCTAAATCACAGAGTAAAATAGTCAATTTTAAAGTATGTCACCATGTCCTCATATCTAACCTGTAGATTGAAACATCAATACTGTACATTGTTGAACAATGAGTTTAAGTTTAATTTCTAAAGCTCTTATAACTTTTTATATTTTTTAAATATTTAATTTAAAAAAAAGTTTTTCAAGTTTAGCAACATTTAGAAAAGTGTAGAGAGCATAGATTTATGAATCAGGCAAAATAACAATTAACAATTATTAACTATAACTTTGAAGGTAGTATCATATTGCTTTACAGATTAACCATTTTTCACCTAATATCCCAGAAAATCCATCCAATCCATTTTTTAACTGCATTATCAATTACAGGGTTGAGTGTGAGTCAGAATCTCAGCATGCAACAGGTGCAAGGCAGGATACACCATGGGTGGGGTGGGAGTGTACAGTATGTGTTTTTGTGTATACCATTGCACAGCACAAATACATAAACACATACTGTACACAGGAATTGAACCCAGGGCCCCACTGTTAGAAGTCAGCAATGCTAACCACTGTACTACCATGCAGTCCACTATCTCAATTAAATTTTCTGAAAACAATTATTTTATGTCTTAGTCAACTCATAAATACTGTAGGTTTATCTCCATGATTATGCAGACAGTAATATAAAGTAACACAGCCAAAATACTATTGCCATCAACAGCTAGATTTTGTCATCTTTAAATATTTTAATATTTGTTACCGTGCACCAACTTTATTTTCTGGAACTTATTTTTTACTATATGTTCCAGCTGTCCATAACCATTATCAGATATGATAAGGTAAATGATGGATATCATGCTATTACTAGGGAGACATGTTTATCCATGAATTTGATGTTTTTTAGGGCAATTCAATTACCTATGCATATGCTTTAAAATCTTTATCTAATAGTTTCACAATTGTATGTTTTTTTCATTACTGCATGTTCCATTTTTATATAAATTGTGAAGCATGAATGTATGCTTTACTCCAGTGGTTATCAAACTGTGTTCAAAAACTCCAAGGGTTCCACGGGACATCCGCAGGGGTTCCGTGAGCTATTACATAGGCTACAAGAAAAATAAAAATTTGCTATCAATAAAAAATGTGAGTTATGATGGCTTTGCGTGGCTCCAATAAGTGAGAAAAATTCGGCATATCTTCTGAAACGTCATCTTCAAATTCACTCTCTGAATAAATTTCTGTACTTTCGCTGCTAGAGCCAGAAGGCACCTCAAAGGTGTCGGAAGAAATTTCCTCTTCCATCTGCTCTTCTATCTTGTTTGAGATAAAAATGTTTACCATTTTGCCATCCGGCAAATCTCAAAAACCCAATGAGAGAAAATAACATGTTACTAGTTAGAAGGATCGATTAGAAATTACTGCAACCACGAGAGAAAAAAAAAGAAAAATGTGAAAAACGATAAAAAAACTTCAAGACTTTACGTCACAAGAATATGAAGTTAATTCACCTGATTGCAGACTGTTCCTTACAGCTTTTAGAGAAGTACAGTTGGCAGAGTTTTGGTGCAGCACCAAAAATGAATATCCAGTATTATCAGAGAAAGCTCTTTCTGTTCTTCTCCCGTTTCTGACCACCTATCTGTGTGAAACCAGATGTTGTCATACATGTCCACAAAAATGAAGTATCGCAACAGATTGGATGCAGTCGGACATGAGACTGCAACTCACATCCATAACTCATAAATCTAAAACTAAATCATAGAAGTAAGAGGGCAACTCGCTCATCACACTGAGATTGTTCTGTTTCTGCTGGTTTGAAGTAAATGTTGATTAAATTTATCAGTACTCTTTTAAAAAAACCTCATGTATTGTTGTCTCACTGTGTTTTACTTGCTACCATAACTTTTCCTATGTCGTCAGGTTCTATAAATCTATTCGTTTTTTTTATTTTGTTAACAATGTAAAAAATTAAAAGTTTTCAAACCAGAGGGAAACCCTTCTGGTTTTCTTCTAACTTGGTCATACTGGTTATTTTTTTATTCTCAACTTGTATTTCAGTGATTGAGCTATATTGAACTGTAGGGGTGCTAATCGTAGACAAGTTATCATGTGATTAATCCATCCATTTTCACTTCTGCTTTCCCTGGGGAGGGTTGCGGTGAAGCTGGAGCATACCCAGCAAGCAATAAGTGCAAGGCAGGGTATACCCTAGACAGGGCACCACTCCATCACAGGGCAAGTGAAAGCCAATCATACATGGGGGACAATTTGGAGGCCACAGTAACAGCTGAGGGGGGAAATTTGACCAAGACACTGTAATAACTCCCTGCTGTTCTCAAGAAATGCCTGAGGATCTTTAATGACCACTGAGAGTCAGGACCTCAGTTTAACATCTCATCTGAGACACAGCACCCACTACAGTATAATGTCCCCACCACTATACTGGGGCATTAGAACCAACACAGACCGCAGGGTGGGCACCCCCCACTGGTCCCACTAACACCTCTTCCAGCAGCAACTGCAGGTTTTCATAATTAGCCATAGCTAAGGCAGGATATAACCTGAATGGGGCACACACAGACAAAAATAAACACACTTACACCACAGCCATGTCTTTGCACTCACACACCATGTCTTTGCACTGTGGGAGGAAAGCAGAGCACTTGGGAGAAACCCAACTGAACACGTGAAAGACATACAAACTCAATACAGATAGCAGCCCAGGAGTTGCCAAACACCCTAGGGCTACAAAGCAGCAATGCTAGTCACTGCATTACTGTGATGCCCACACATCGTCTTTAAATAATTGTATCAGGCAGTAAAAAACTTACAAAGCAATAAATACAGTTAACCTCACTTGCCAAAACATCAGGTATTTCCATTAAGATGAATA
Source organism: Lepisosteus platostomus (assembly GCF_059453375.1). Classification (NCBI taxonomy): domain Eukaryota; kingdom Metazoa; phylum Chordata; class Actinopteri; order Semionotiformes; family Lepisosteidae; genus Lepisosteus; species Lepisosteus platostomus. Next base: position 20,871,673 of record NC_142617.1, read on the forward strand.
GACTCTTGAGTGGCAGGCTTGAGAAGCATAAGGCAGATACCCATTACCTCCTCTGCCCAGAACAATCCCCAGATATCAGTGCTTTTGAAAACTAGTGAAATGGGTGGAATGCACTTTTATATCCCAAACTTCATTACCCTTATTGTAACCTCATTTGAAATGTGTCACATGTTTGAGCAAAATTTTAAAAAAATATTTTATTACACTAACAATCATTCAATATGTACTTTGCCCTGTTCATGCCTTTTTTTTCTCATAGTGGTCCAATGTGATTTTCTGGTATTGCAATATTTTAGGTAGTGAGAGTAATGCACCTTTATGTTATCTGGTATGATAAAACCAACAGATTTCTTTTTAAAGACATAAATTGCTACTGTGATAAAAGTATATAAGTACAGCAAATATTATTCACTTTCTGAAACTAATGAGGTGATTGTGCTTATACAACACTCAAAGTTACTTGATTGTATTATGTTTCAGTCCTGAATAATCAATCAATCAATGTATGTAAAAGTGAACCATAAGGCTCCTTAGCACAGTTAACAAGGTAAGTATAACCAAGTACTAAAATAATTGGGTACCAAGTTAAACAATCAAAGAGCCAATCACCAGGACAAAGACTGTGAGCCCCCCTACTATATAAAGGTAAGGTAACCTAGTGAATTTGGTCTTATTCATAAATGTTAGTGTAATACACCATGCCATGATCTAATGAGACCTCATATGACCCCAGGAAGAGTGTTATAAGTGCTCAATAGTCTGAGAAGAGTTATAAAATAAAAGAGACACTTTTTTGGAATTGATCAGTCTACTTTAAGACAAAAAAATTACAAACTGAGAAAACTTAAGACCATGGTGACTCTACGTAGAGTAGATGTAGACATCCTTGAAATTCCCCCACAGAGCAAAAAGAAAACTCATACAGGGTGTCCAAAAGAACCCCAGGATACATCGAAGGATCTATTGGCGTCTCTTGCTGCAGGTGATGTCAAAGTTCATACCTCAACAATACGATGCAAGCTGAATAACAATGGCATTCATGGAAGGGTTTCCAGTAGAAAACCTTTACTCCCAAAAACATCACTGCTTATCTTAAGTTTGAAAAAGACCATCAGGGTGATCCTGTAGAGTTTTTGGAAGAATGCTCTCTGGACAAATGAGTCTAAAATTGATCTTTTTGGCCCCAACAAAAATTCCATGTTTGGTGAAAACCTACCACAAAAATAACCTATCCCCACTGTCAAACATGGTGGTGGGAGTATCATCGTTTGGGGCTGCTTTTCTGCCCACGGGACTGGATGACTCACCATCATTGAGGGAATTATGAATTCAGAGTCATAACAAAATATTATGGAAGACAATGTTGTGCTCTTTGTCCATGTGTTGAGTCGAATAACATTTTAGTTTTAGAATTGCTAGAGTCAAAGTCAAAGTCCACATGTCAACTTGCGGCAAGACCTTAAGCTGGCTGTTCATGCAAGACAACCAACACATTTGGAGCAGTTGAAGGCGTTTGTAAAGAAGAATGGGCAAAAATTCCTCAAAGCAGATGTGAGATACTGACTAGTTACTATAGGACATGTTTTGAGCTGTTATACTGTAGCTGCTAAAGGATGTGCCACTGCTTATTGGATTAAGTTACTTACTTTTGCACAGAGGAATCATTCTGCTTTTGATAAATAAACATGTTTTATTTAATAAATAATAAAACAATAAAGATTTTTGCACTGGGTCTATTATTCAGGTTATATTCATTAAACATTGGAGTTAAGATAAAATATTTTTTTTAAATAATTTGTCTAAGGCTTATGAATGATGAAAGGTTCATGTCCTTTCACGTAGCACTGTATATACACACAATTTATTAGTTTTGTTTGGGGATTATCAACTGTTGGAAGCAATCCAAGCTGTACATCTGGGACTCATGCTTTGCACCAGGTTGCAGATGCTGTCTTGTGGGATTCTATCCCATTCCTCTCCTACAGCCTGGACAAGCATTTGCCTGTTCACTGGTCTCTGAGGTTTCCCTTTCCCTTTAGAAGCTAATAAAACATGACAAGAAAAAATAAATACAGCACTCTTTCAGTCTTCATATTGTGACAAACTAGGAGTTGTCAGGAAAACATGGTAAACAAAATAAAATGAATAATTAAAATACTCAAGAGGTAGGTTTAATTTAGTCATGTGTGTTCTGGCTCTGGCTAACAGCAACCAATCAGAGGTAAACTAAGACAATTTTCTATACTAATCACACTGCTAAATGACGCCAAATAATACAATTCAACATTAACCAAAAACACATACAGAGTTTGCACTATTTACAAAACAAGGTGTTTCAAAGGCCTACATTCCACACACCCCAAAACCCAGAATAATAACTCTTTAACCTGAAATCCTATACAGTACTTTTACAGGCCAAAGAAATGTACCTTGTGTAATGTTGCCATAGCCGGCCTAGGGACGCCAAAATGTAATGTGCTCTCTGAAGGCACCAGTTCTGTAGGGTTTGGGCATTTACTGGGACAATTATTAATTGTAGCAGTAAATCACAAAATTGATTCTTTTGATGGCTTTAGAATCCAACCATGCGATATAACTCAAACAACGCACACACACAGGTACTAATACACGAGGATACATTTATTAATACATAGAATATGCATATAAAACTAACAGATCTTATTGAGAGGGTTATCAGAATACAAAAGGTATATATTCAGTCAGTTACGAAGTGTTACATATATCAAGAGGACATAAGTTCAGTATATCATTCATTTAGACCGTTTCATAAATGAACTTGGTTATAACTTCTACATTAGATACTCAAAACAAGTACATAACTCTTAGGAATTAAATTGATATCAACTGGTTGGGATAACAATTGAATTCTCGAGCTGTAATGCATTGAAGTTGAATACTCATCCAATCTCTGGGGATTCAGATCTCCTGCGGGCACAAAGAAACAGTTGCAGGCTTGTTGCTGTCCAATCCGCGCTCTCTGGCTCGGTGCCGGGCTGTGCTGTGCTGCTTGCGACGGTGCACTGCTGATGTTCACTGACCGGCTAGTTAGTGTTGGCTTTAACTAGCAAAGTTTGTGCACAGGAGAAAAGATGACTGTGGGTCCCAGCAAGTCAGGAAGAGGACCAGTTCGTTCCTGATGAAGAGCTAGTTCTGAATAGTGATTCAGCTGTCCACAGTTCCGACCTGTTCACGAGGCCTGCTGCTGATGCTAACCTCGGGTGGATCCTCTGGTTACTCTCTGGCAACCTCCGCTCTAGACTCTTAGAACAAAGGAAAGTTCTGGCACTCGGACACACTGGCCGTTCCGTGGTTGTCCGAGCTGAGTCTCAGGATGGTCAGGAGGCGCGCTGCGAGAATGTCCTGCCCTTGGGAGCCTTCTGCTTCTGGGCCGTCCTGCCCTGGAATTCTCCTTTGAATTCCCTTTAGAATTGTCCGCAGAATCCTCCACTGAATCTTACTGAATCTCTCAGGCTCTCTGTGTTGCCTGTTTTTACCTGGAGGAACTTCAGCTCGTTGATTGGCTGAAAGGTCCATGGGCATCAGAGTCCCACGTGGGTTACTCGGCCCTACCAGTCCCTGATTGGTTGATCAAGGTGAGATATGAGTCACTTACTCCTGACACTTAGGTATGCAGTCCAGATGTCCATCTGGCACTCCTTAGACAGATAGGCGCCAATGGATGACCATTGATCATGATAGCCAGGCTTAGCTAAGTGCATCCCCCTTTGGGAGCTGTCCTAGGAAACCTTATCAAAGGAAACCTTAAATCAGCCTGCATAAATAGTTTCTCTGTGGCTGCACCACAGAGATGAACAGAGAGATGAGGCTTCATTTGGGAAAGCTCAGAACACTTAATTCTTTCTTATTAATAAGCCTCGCCGCTACACTTGCATCCTGAATAAGAGAATATAACTCAGCACTAAATCTTCTTTCCTATAAACCGGAAGCCCAAAAGAGAATAAGAAACTATCTCCCTGCTAATCTGGTCTCCAAGACTGATCAGAACGAGGGAAATGATGAGGGAACGAGAGAAAGAGATGGATTGGTGATGGTGTTTTTTCAGTTTTACTCTGCATTATGCCTTCCTTACATTCCTTCCTTGTCACTTTTCCATCTCCTCTCTTTTATTCCCTGTCGCTATTATGCTGTGTTATAGGACTGATGAAGACTGTAATGATTGACCAAGAACTTAATTAATTAGAGTAAACCAGAAAATTATCTTTGATCCTCTGTGTTTACCAAACATCACCTGTACAGTATATACTGGAAGCAAACAGCTCAGTTTCTGCCTATTGTTTCATAGGTTGTACTGCAATAAGATGTGAAATGCAAACAATAAAATATGACATAACTAAAAAAAGAATTAA